>NC_066872.1:42564307-42799393 GCF_022985175.1 Labeo rohita
ATAAAGGTATTTGAACCCAGGACTACATGTTTAAGATGCAGAACTTTGTTTATTGTGCCACTGATGTTGCAGAGTGCTTTTGGATGTGTTGTTATCATAACAAAGCACAAGAATAATAAATTATGTGAAGTACTTCAGTAATTGTGGGATTTTTTTTCAGGGCATTATCATCTTAAAGGGATTAAGAACATGAATTGCCTAACAAACTAGTTTACATTTTTTGTTGCACAGACGTGATGTATAGAATAATTTCATATATTTTTAAGATTGACAAAAAAATGTTAGTTTTTATTTTTTGTTTAGTTCTAATAATGCATCAAGAACCATAATTACGTTTTATTTTATTCAAATTCACAAATGCAGCATTCAGGTTGTATTTCTACGTACTGTTTCTGCACAGTTGTTGTTCAGGTTTTTATTCTTATTTAATGTTTCATATATAGATTTAATACTCTAACGTCCAGCACAGAAATACAAACCCATCCCATGTTTAACAAAGATTTGTAAAACCCCATTATTGTGTTTTTTAAACAGTAAACCACCCCATGAAGTCACATGTAGTTCAAAGGAACACTATTCTTAACAAGGGTAACACTAATTAAAAATTTAGTGAAAATTTAATATAAAACCACATAATTAACGCTAAACAGAATGACAAAAAAAACTACAACCCATATTAACTACAAATAACTATATTTAATGTGTTTTACAAACACAAAGACCCAGCTAATTAAATATTAATCTCCACAACCAATCACCATGTAACACCAAGCAATCAATGTTACATAAGTCGTATTCGATTTCACACAGCGCTGAACAGATCAGTCAGCCTTTGACATAAAACTGCGCATATCAGTTTTGAGATAAAGACTCAAGAAAGTTGCCCAGTGATCTCAGTTTGTCACAAAGTTTTCAGAAGGCTGCCCTCCGGTGGTGACAATTTGGCATTGACACTACCTCATTTTTATTTTCTATGAATTAAATTAAAAGTTGCACCCTCCTGTGGTGATTTTTGTGAATTATACCACTGCAAATTGAGTCTTATGAACTTAAATGGGATACACCCTCCTGTGGTGATTTTTGAGAATTACAATTGAGTATAATAAACTTAAACTTGGTTCGCCTTCCTGTGGTGATTTTTGTGAATTACAATCGAGTCAATAAAATTAAACTTGGTTCGCCCTCCTGTGGTGATTTTTGTGAATTACAATCGAGTATAATAAACTTACATAGGTTTCGCCCACCTGTGGTGATTTTTGTGAATTACGATCGAGTCAATAAAATTAAACTTGTTTCGCCCTCCTGTGGTGATTTTTGTGAATTACAATCGAGTATATTAAACTGGTGTTGCCCTCCTGTGGTGGTTTTTATGAATTACACTGCTGCAGTTGATAGTAATAAATGCTAATATAAAAGACCAAAAACAACAGTGAATTCAACACAGTCTCTGTTGTATGGTGGGTAATTGTTCAACTTTGGTGTGAAAGTAATGGGTCAAATACACTAAGTTTTAAAGTAACTTATCACTTAAAATGAGCTGTACACTACAAACAAGTTAAAAAGATAGCAAATAACAAAAGTTACCACTAAGCCACCATTCTTATGTGCTTATGAATCATGAAGCTGCAGCTGAGGTGTATTCAAATCCCACAGAATCAATGAATGTCCTTTACTCTCACAGTTGAAACCTACAGTAACATGAAGTTAAAATCTAAATGACCTACAAACAACAACAAAACACCATCACAGCTTCTATGGCTCAGTGGTTGAAGACTTCAATCTCAAACATCAAAGTCCTGGATCAAATCCTTCAGTCATTAAGGTAATTTATTATTTACAAGAACTCACTCAATAAACCCTGTTCAAAACATTCTTTATCTCAACAATCTCAGTGGCTCAGGAGATAAAACTTTGGGTTTTAATCACGGAGATCTAAGTTCAAATCCCATTATTGCTTACTTTAAACAGATCTCATCAAACAAAGTCACTCAAATGCCCAAACACAACGTGAAATCCATGATGGGCTAGTAGATAAACACACTTTCTCTAAGGATGAGCCTTCAATGACAACATGGTTTCAAATCCCACCTTAAAAAAAAGAATATTACATACACAGTTTAATTTACCTTCTTTATTGGGAAATCACAGGTAAACAGTCAAATATAAGTTCCTTCATGTCTCCCAACAGGAGATCTGTGGCTCACAGGTAAGAGCACTGGTTCGATCCCAGCTGGATCTCTGCGTTATGAGCAAATGGTGAAGTGTGTGTGAAGGCACCCACGTACTTAGGTTACCATCATTTGTCTTTCAAAGGGAGGCCCCTTAAAAAGAAAATTATGGTAATCTACAGGTTTAGAACACACATTAGAAACATTACCTGTCCATTAACAGACAGTCATTACAGTCAATGTCTGTCCACACATCACAGGGCTCTGCTTCAGCAGGACGGCTTTATAATACATTAGACATCACTTATTCTGGAGAGTCAAGACAGAAATAAAGACATTATTAGACAAAAAAAGAAATAAATAAATAAAATAGTAAACTTTTAAATTTAAATACTAGTTTATAAATGTCAGTTAACTACATAAGCTGAATTCCTAAACATTTCCTAAACTGAAGTCCTATTCCTATTTAATATATAAACGCTTCAACATGAACTTTTATCAACCCTTCAAAAGCAGCAAGACTGTCCAGAATCAGTAAGTTATAGATTAAGGGAAAAAAAGGCACAATCTAAGTGTTAACATGTCATTTATATATATATATATATATATATATACACACTACCGTTCAAAAGTTTGGAGTCAGTACATTTTTATTGTTTCTTTTTTTTCTTTTTTTAAGAAATTAATACTTTTATTCACCAAGGATGTATTAAGTTAATAATTAAAAGTTTCTTAAAAGTTAATAATAAATAATTTACATTGTTATAAAATATTTATATTTTGAATAAACACTGTACTTTTTAAACTTGTTATTCATGAAAGAATCCTGAAAAAAAAAAAAAAAAAAAAAAAAAAAAATCACAGATTCCAAAAAATATTTGGCTGCACAACTGTTGATATTATCCAAAATTGATCATTCTAATAATAAATCCACATATTAGAATGATTTCTGAAGGATCATGTGACACTTAAAACTGGAGTAACAGCTGATAAAAATTCAGCTTTTCATCACAGGAATAAATTCTATTTTAAAGTATGTTAAAATAAAAAACATTATTTTATATTGTAAAAAATTTAGACTATTACTAGACTAATATAATATTTATTCTAAGATTATAAAGGTAAAGCAACATCTATTGATTCATTTGTTATTAAAGGTCTTAGTTTGCTTTGTAGTGTACATGTATAGACAATCCATCATTACTTTAATCTGAATTAACTGACAAAGGTGTCTTGCTATGGTATATCTTACTTACACATATAGAAACTAAAACAAAGACTTAAACAAAACATGTCAACTGTTATATAGTGCAAGACAAGAGAAGTCCACTTTATGCGGTAAGTTACTTACAGGTGAGACACTCGTTTCCATCATTTTATCAGACTGTGTGTCGGTTTTGTTTGCAGCTCAGCTGAAATATATGCTGTTAACGTGACATCAACAGCTTTTAAGCCAAAATCATCTGCAGGATCTGTAAATGTTGTTGTTGTGATAGTCAAGTCGTGTTGTCAAGCAGCCGAGGAAGTCAGACTGAAGGAGAAACCCGCATGTGCCGCCTAGTGGAGCGGATGAAAAACTGCAGAATTTAAGATTTAGAGACGATTCTGTTATTCACAAGGTTATGGTTGTTAACTCTCTTAATAATTTATTAAAGATTCTTACATCAATTTTCCATCAACATTGACTTACAGTGCAGTCTGTACAAGTAGAACAAATCAGTGTACATATAAAAATGTAATGGTGCTGTATTTGGCATGGATCATCATAGGTAGTTTCATTTACACAGCACCTTAGTACAAAACAATGAGAATATAAAAAATAAGAAATTATATTCCAAGACAAACCCTGTAAAACAAGAAAGAATGAAGGTTTTTTGATGGAGAGAGCACAAACACTTCAAACAGTGCTTCGCAAGACCTTGTCATGTAATCTCAGCAGAGAATGTGACACAATTAACAAGATAAAATGAAGTGTTAAAAACCAGCACCATTTAGTGAGTGACATGCTTGGTGTGGGTGACGGTACAGTCACCAAGGACACTTTGAATGTGTGTATTGTGCTGCTCAGGGGTCTTTTGTGTGATGTGCAGTGCTACATGAGGACAAAAAAAGTGACTCACTGCCTTCTCGAGAACACAGACACATGATGCTACAGGGAAAATAAATTAATTAATTTTCAACAAACCACATATTTGCTTTTTTGTGAGAGGCCCTGCCTCAGGTGGTACCTCAAGAAGTGTTCATATTTACATAATTTCCACAGTTAGACAAAGTATGTGACCATATAAATAAATCTTGATCATGTCAGAATAGTATATACTTTAGAATGCTGTACTGTGCGATTGACTGTTATACATAAAGTGTGCTTCAGTTATTAAAGAAGATATCATTCTTTCATTCCATACACCGATATATTTGTTTTTACCCAAAGCATTTTTACTCAAATGCTTTTACACAATAAGGAAGACCACCATTCCATATTCACATATATATATCTCTATTTACAAGAATCCATTACAGAACAGGAACGGCAGACCCTCAGTGCTTTGCGTGATCCCACAGTAATTGTGTCGGTTTAATAAGAAACAAGTCCCATAATAATCACAACAGGTTCACTGGGCTTGTAGCAGACCTTCCCACTGAATAGGTTGGGAGAAAACCTCTCTTTCAAGCCACATCTCATAGCTATAATGGAAGTCTTCGGGTAGGTCGACACGCTGACCTAAAACGCTTTGGAGGCAGTTGTCCACCGGTGTAAACTCACTGTTCTGATTCTTATCGTAACGACGAGTGTTGAATTTCTCAATGCTCTCGCGTAGCGCACACTCCTCCGCCTGGAAGTCCCACGGCCGAGCGTCGATATCTGGCAGAAGAAAATAAAAAAAATATGAGCATAGTTTACATATGAGAACAACTACGTTAGCCGTGTCCCAATTTAGGGGCTGCATCTTTCAAAGGTCGAACCAAACATTGTTAAATGGTTAGTCTGGGCTGCAACGGATGCATTTGTTGTATTTATGGCTTCGGAATTGAAAGATGCATTTAGAAGCTGCATTTGAAGGAGCCTACTGCTATGATGCTTTCGTTCTTATGTAATATTGACAGATAGTCGTTGAAATTAGTACTGCAGTCCAAACTCAAATTATTGGAGAGCAGAGTTTCTCCCGCCCCTCCTTCTCAGACTCGAAGTTCATGTGGGTTGCCAGATTGAGGACATGCAACACGAACAAGTGCAACTGACAATAGAAGGCGATGAGCTTTTCACTACAAGTTGATGAGTTGATTTATCCATGTTTTAATATGCCTCTGGTCATTTAGATGGATCTCAGACCTAGTTTGTTTGCTGGATTCCGTGTCTGCAATATGCTGTGTTTTCTGCCAACTGGCAACCCGGGGTGACTATTGGCTGAATTGGCAGTGGGCGGAATCACACAGAACAAAACAAAAACAGACATTCCGACATGGAACACACATTCAAAAATAGAATAACTGGCTATATCATTTTTCTGAGAAAAAAAGTATGTGAACTTAGCATGTTTCCTTAATATCTGCAAACATATTATGGTATTTTATGCTTTAATACAGTAAAAAAAAAAATACACACAGCACCTTTAAAAGAAGCAGCTTCTGAATTGCAGCTTATGGCCCATGTTTCATCAAGGAAATAATTCAAAAATTAAAAACATTCTAAAACATCAGAATAAGAACATTCTAAATTCGAATCTGACGCCAGACCTACAGTGCACCTTCTACAGGGTCTTTCTCATAGACCAACCCTGAGTAAAAAAAACCTCTGATATTTACCATTCCCATACGCCCAGTCATCATTGAGCCGATGTCTGACTTTCTGGTAGATGGCAGACATGGTTTTCATGTTACTCTTTCTCCACTGGCGGCCCAGATACTTGGTCTGTATCTTGAGGAGTTTGAGGACGTACAGCTGCATCATGGCCTGTTTGACCTTGAGGGCCCTCTTCAGGATGGGAGCAGACTTGAACACCACAAGCATCTGTAAAGGAAAGAGACCCAACACAAATTCATACATAAATCACCCCAAAGAATGTAATTCAATACTATATAAATAGATTCAAGAACATATTTTTTTTATAGTGATTTGCTTTCACATAAACAGGCTGCATTCAACAATTAGAGATACCACTGATTGATATCATTAGTTGAATATACAGATATTACCACTGTGTTTTGTCTCTCTTTTATTATTTAGAAAGTACATGCGACAAGAGGAACAGACTAAAATTACTTTAAAGTGGGGCTAAGGTTATACAATAGTAGAAAAAAAACCTGCAAATACAGCAGTCATAATTAAAAATGCATGAAAGGATAGGATTTATAAACCATTTACGAAGAAATTCATTCATATTTCTTGAACATGGCCTAGTTATGTATTAGAAAATGAGATGGCTTAATGCTTGCATTCTTTAAAATAAACATTTTCTTTCTCTCACCATAGTTCTTGAGTGTTTCCACTTGGTGATTTTGTTTAGGATCCTCAATAGGTTGATGCAGGAGAAGAGATTACGCCAGCAAAACTGATTACTGTCACCAGCTTCCTATTTATACACACACAGGCACACATTCAGCATTTTAACAACCAACTAAAATGCTAGTTTATTTCTTTTCAGTTACCTACATCATCTTTAAAATAAAGGATGGAGTTTAAGAAAAAAACGAGGAAATCAAATTAGTGTTTTGTATAATTACCAGGCTTTCAGCTGTGAGTTCAGGCATTTCATGAACCACACAATGAGGAAAATCCAGTGCACAAATGCTGCCATCAGAAAACACAATAGGTTTAAAAGACTTGCAGACACAGACGTTGATTCAAATGAGCATATATCTAAATATTTACCTGTTTTTGGCACTGATATAAGACATAATGTTCTGGTTGAAGAATTTGAGGATGAGCGGTATGCAGTTGGCAAACACCAGATGCTGAGCCACATATTCAAACTGTCCGAAACAAACAAAAAATATATATAAATACAGTGCAAACAACCCAACATTTTAATATAAGTAAGACTGGCACTTTAAATCCAGTGGCGTTATATAGAGAGGAAGTCAGTTTGGCCCATAATGTCTATAATTAACTGCCAACTTCCTTCTATCTCTGATGAGCTGAAGCTTTCATTAGGCTTTCATTTGCAAGACATTCATCATTTCTCTTAGCTGAGACTGAGATGCATACTGAAGAGTGATTTGTTTCCAGTGGCTCTACGTTTATCATGGTTTCAGACTTTAATGAGCAAACTCTGTCAAAGAGCAACCCAGAGCCTTTCCCGTTAGCCAGAATTAACTGTACATCAGCTCAGCGGGATATGTCAGCAGATCCGCAATGCTGACGTCTGTTGTTTAATCTGAGCGTGAGTGATTGAGTAATTGAAATGGAGAGAGAGGGAAAAGATATGCACGACTGCCTTATTCAGTGCTGTGTGAATTCAGTGAACCTTCAAAAAAATAAATGTCCTAAAACTGTTCCCACTGCAGTGCTATTTTTCACTACTTCCATTCTCCACCAATAGAGGACGCCACTTAAAAACACCCACGTTCATTTTTCATAATTTGTCACACTCATCATACAGGATTAGTCTGAACTGTGCTGACAAGATGAAGCACATCATGCTTTAGAACATTTTGTTCTCATCTTCCGCTAATATTTTTAAATACTTTGATGTGAGGAGAGAAATTCTCAGATTTTTTTATCATATAAGGGCAGCAAGGCAACAGATTGCAAAGATGCTAAGTTTGCTAAAATGTAATGTTTAAATGCAAACTAAACATCATCTAAATAAATATGCATTACACTTCCAAAACTTTAATGCTATCTAATGATTATTGAGCTTAATATGCCTCACAACATTTTTAGTATATAAACTATTGTTAAAATGAAAAATATTTTAGTGAGTGTCTTCTGTAAATTATGGTAAAAATTTGATTCAAATATGGCAGATTTTTCTTTCATTTTGATGTATTTAGAGTATGCTTTTTTAGTTTAAGTGCTCGTCTCACTGTCGTCTCTCCCTGGCTCTTTCTCTTTCGTTGTCTTGTGATGAATGGTGCTTTGACAGTGAGCTTATCAGCAGAGCGCTGGGTCAGTTCAGCCAAAGACATCAGAGAGACACAAGCAGAGAGAAGAACGGCAAATAAAAGAGAGTCTGACCTGGTATATGTGGTTGAGTTTGAAGTGTTTGAGCAGCAGTAGCAGGAGAGCTGAAATCGCTTTGACGATAATCTCCTTGTGTCTGTTCACATCAATGCCCAGCTTCATGCTCTGGAGGACGGTGATTCTGTTCAAACAGGGGAAGTGTTTGCTGTGCATCTAAAATGAACCGAACTGATCTTTTCATGCACCATGCACACATCAAACACAGAGTCTCTGTCGTATGTGCATTTGGGCGTAGACTTACGGCATCTCCTCTGGCAGAACATCGGCTAGGATGTTGATAGAGTCTGTCTTTGCTTTGGAGGTTGGAGCTGCAGCCAGAAGGAGCTTCAGTAGAGCAATCTACAAAGAGACTAACATTAGTGCAACATTCTTGCCAGGTTTGTCTGAAGAGTTGCATGCATTAACCACCACACTATTACCAAAAGTAATGCATAATCCAATACTGGGAATATCTGAGCAGTGTCATGATTTTGCCTGGAGTGTAAAACCTTCTAATACCTCCATCACAAGTAATAAATGCATGTTTATGGCCAAAAATACAATTTTATGCCAGCATGAATTTGCAATGCATTAAAAAGTATTAGCGTTTAGAATTAAGACAAGACACCCAAGGTTAATATGTTAAAATAAAAAAACTAAGAGATATAACTCCCAAGTTGATTTATTACATTAAGAATTGCAACATTTTTTTTTGTTTTACAAGTTTGCTAGAACACTATGTTTAAATATGCAAATGAGGCACTGTCTAATTCAATATATGCACTAATTTGCATAGATTTCCAAAACAGAGGAGATTTTGGATATCTCTTTTTATTTCTGCATAAACTTAAAAATCCTGTCAATAGTAGTGTTATTTTAATATCATCAAGATACTATTGTTTGTACTATTTTATTAATATTTTTATTGAGTTTTTATTTTTATACTTTGTTTTCATTTTAGCTAACATTTTAGTAATTTTGTTGTGTATTTTTGTCATTTTAATTTTTTTTAAATATGTCTATATATTTTTCATTCATTTTTATTTTAGTTTTAGTTATTTTAGTACATCAAGTTAAATTAAATTAAAACAAAAAATGTTGCTTTGGCAACTAGCTGTTAATGCTATTTTCATGCAACTATGTATGTGTGTGTGTATATATATATTAAATAAACACTTAAAAGTATATATAAATAATTTTTGTTGTTGTTTTTTTGATGTTTTCTTTCTATAAGTCTAGTCCACTAGTTAGGCCAAACAGCCCAAAATCTCAAAACTTGCCAGTGCATGAACGGCACAATTTTTTTTTTGCTGTGAAATATTATCAAAAATAAACTGGCCAAAAGATACAAATATTCTTATGTAAAGCATGAGCTGTATTCACGTTTCCAAGTGTGCAAAAGATTAAAAGTAGGAGAGACACTTACTACATACTGAGAGAGACTAGGCAACATTCCCAAATATAGAATCTCCGCAGGTGTTTCTTCCACCTCCTCTTCCCCCTAGCCAATCAAAATAGGCGATTCTGACTGACAGCTTAATGAACCAGTAATAAATACAAAAGAAGCTAAGTTAAGTCACTTACCATAGTCATGGGACACTGCTGCAGCTCCTCCTCTCTCTTGATCTGGACCTCCGCTATGGAGACATACTTGTGCTTGAGAGAGAAGGGGTGAGAGAGAGAGAATTGCCATGGTGACCGAGGACGGATATCTAAACTGTGATTGGCTGAAAGAGCCCCAATAGAGCATGCATTAGACCACTGGATTCACGTTCAATGCATATCTCTGGCAGAACAGCAGGTAAATCCAACAGATACATAATCCACTGAGTACCAATAAAGCTTTAGCATTTATTATTCATGCATATTATGTTCAAATATGTTTGTTTACTCCTCCGTCTGTGTAGAAGAATACTAAAATATTAGTTTCCTTGCTCACCTGTTTCAAAGTCTTCACACTCTCATGTATGGGCCTGGGTAATCCAACCAAAGTGTCAATGTCACTGTAAAACCGCATTAGACAGAAAGAACATAAAGTATCAGAAACAGCAGAGAATATTGATTTGATTATAATGAAGGTGACCTTTATTATCATTTATCATAGATTCAGAACACCAGTGAATTGATCAGAGACTCACTTTCCCAAGGTGAAGCCGATGAATTTATTTCTGCTGGTCTCCAGAAAGTGCTCGATGTCTTTTTCTCTGTGGGAGGAAGAAGAAGGGAACTGAATACATGAGGAGCTGGTTTGGACATTTTAGCCTTTTCTCGGTTTAAGGCTGGCTGCTACCAACAGACAGCTGCTTTAACTTATCAAAAAGAGCAGCGTAATTATGTCCCTTCGTCGTCTTTACACTAACCTCTTTAAACTGCTGCAACACCCCCTCCCTCACACTCTCGTTCTCATCTGCATGCAGCAGTGGAGCTCAGCACAGCGTTACAATTCACAGGTAAAGAAGCCGCAGAGGTAAATACTGTACTGCGTGTCTCTTTGAATAATCAGGAGGATTTGATCAAATGTGACTGTCAAAGCTTTCGCTGTTCCAAATTAATCTCTTTTCCTTCTTTTTTATCCTCTATGTTTCTCCCTGTTCATTTGTCTCTGACCATAAATATGCATTATTTATGTCAGAGGTACTGCAGTCCTAAAACCAGCCTGTTTCTAGCACAGGAGCTGTAGTAGATTTTTGTAGGCAGTTAGATGGGTCACTACAGAAGCACTACAAGTTTGAAGTCAGTATGATTTTTTTTTTTTGAAGAAATTAATACTTTTATTCAGCAAGGATGCATTAAATGGATCAAAAGTGACAATAAAAACATTTATAATGTTGCAAAAAAAATCTATTTCAAATAAATGCTTTTCTTTTGAACTTTCTATTCATCAAAGAATCCTAAAAAAAAGATGCATCACAGTTTTCACAAAAATATTATGCAGGGTAACTCTTTTTAACATTGATAATACCACAAATCAGCATATTAGGATGATTTCTGAAGGATCATGTGACACTGAAGACTGAAATAATGCTGAAAATTCCTTCTAGTCATACAGATGATCGAAACTGTAAACAGTTTGCTTTTATTTGTGTACATTCACACTGAAAACAAATCTTTGTGCTTTTGTAAAATAAAGAAAAATAGAATGCCGCTTTCAGCTGTCTTCCTTTCACACAGCACAAAAATGAACCAAAACTCAAGTTGTTTTCTTTCATTTTGTTAATTAAGTAAAAATATTTATCATATAGGCCTATTCATTCATTATATATAGTCTAGCTTTATTATGTTTTTCTCCGTTCACAGAAGAAGAAAAATAATATTTTTCGCCGGTTCTCCAGGTACTGCATATGCGTGTCCATGTGAATCCTCACGTTCTGTTGTTTGCTGCTTGTAAAAAATTATTCCCTGGAAAAAATTTTGGTATTTCTAACGGGTCACAGACACTCTTCTAAAAGAACTAAATTCTAATTTAAAATAATCTTGTCAGTTAACGGTCTAATCGCTTAACGAGCGTCGGCTGTCGGTTAGGAAAAATAAAACGAAATTAACATCCCTAGTCCTACTCGATTAGTTTATGGACATCACATCTGATGTACACTACCTGACTTTGGGAGCCCATGGCAGTCCCTTAGGGAAGGACACTCTCTCTGTTGGCGGCCGCAGCGGTGGTGGCGGTGGCGGCGGTTGGATAATAACATCTCTGTCGAGAGGGTCGACCTCTCCCTCGATGCCACTGTCCACATCCTCAGGGTCATCTTCCTCATCCCGCGCGTCATCGTTTTTAAAAGGGTCCCGTTCGTTGTAAGTGTCCAGGCTGTCCTGCTTGACCAGAGGCTGCAAGAAAGGGAGAAGGAGTTTAAGATCAATCTCAAATAATGTATATGTTACTCTGGACCCTGATATTAAGTCTCATTAAGAAGGCCCAAATTAATAATTAAACAGTTCACCCAAAAATGAACATTCTGTTATTATTTATTCACCCTCATGCTGTTCCAACTGCTGGTAGCCATTGACTTCCATAGTATGGAAAAAAATATTATGGAAGTCAATGGCTACCAACATTCTTCAAAATATCTTCTTTTGTGTTCAACAGAAGAAAGAAATTCATAGAGGCTTGGAACAACTTGAGGGTGAGTAAATGATGACAAAATTTACATTTTTGTGTGGACTATCCCTTTAAGATTTTGAAATATCATTTATATGATATGTTTTTTTCTGAACTGACCACATTGAAACATGCTGTATTTGAGGTTTTGAATAAACAAGACTCATATCAGGGTTTTTTTCGCAGGTTCTCCTGGTATTTTAGCCTTTAGATTACATTCCCCATCCATGTAAGAGTTTAGTCCTGAAACTTACCATTCCATAACCTGCAAATGATAAGCATCACAAACATTTTTAATCCAATTTTGGGGACTCACACATTCCAGATACAACACTGCAGCTCCTTTTATAACATTCCTGTGCAGATTCAGTTTAACAAAGGCACAAAAAACAAGTTCTTTACATCTCTAGTGTTGTGCAAATGCATGAATGGCAAGATTCAGAGCAAGCATCAGGCATGAGGTGCATTAGTGGAGCATCATCTTTTGTTCCAGTGCAGTCAATGAATGTGAGTGTGTCTGTGGGCGGTACTGAGGCCATGAGCAGAGGTGACTCAGCTGTGATTGGTTGCCTATGAGAAGAAGCCATTCTGCTAGCTAGTGGGAGCCGGAGTGTGTCTATGTGGATCTCATTGACTGAGAATTTGTGGAAAGATGTGCAAATGGAAAGATAGAAGGAGAGAAGAGTCTTGCTAATGTCCATGGCCAGCTGTATCTCTCAGAACCCTTCCCCAAATCAAGTTTCAAAGGAAAAACAAATTGCTGTGAAGGAAAAGAGAGTGGAGGAGTGCAAGGCCAGCCCACAACAAAGAAAATGCACAAAAGGGGTTTGGGGTAAAGACCTGTTTCTTGGCATATGGACTGTCTCCTTCCAAGCTATCAACAAAGGCACTCTGTAGGGACACAAGGAAGAGACGGGAATGAGCCAACAGGAAAACGAAAACCCAGAGAAAAAAAATGGCAGAGGGAGTAAAGAGGGAAAGATAAGGAGAAAGGGTTACAGAGAACGTACAAAGACAGAGTGAGACAGGAAGGAGAGAGGTCAAAAACTGTGAAACCTGCTATGACTGGTCCACGGTGTTGTCCGGCCAATCTGTGCTCTGTTACATTTCATTCTCATTGTGACATCACCGATGCAATGTTAGATTGTAAGAAGGACAGAAGTGTGGCATGTAGTTTATTTTAAAGCTTGTGTAAGTTTTGCAGGATGGGTGGGCTGTCATATTAGTATAACATTGCCCTGCATCATATTTGCATAATGAAATTCACAATGCTGCTTCTTATTCATTTTGGGGTGTTGATTTCACAAATAGTTGCTGTTTTGCTCTGGCACGTAAATTTTTCTTACAAAATATGATGCATATCATACCATTTATAAGGTGTAGAAGTCTTGTACTATCCCTTAATCACCAGAAAAACTACCACAAAGACACGGTTACTGCATTTCGTCTACACACGGTTTCTGCTAGTGGCCATTTGCGTTTGTTTCTCGTACCCGACGGCTCCTGCGTCCTCTCTTCTGCTGCTGCTGTTGCTCGATGAGCTCCATGGCCGAGGCTGGAGGAGAGGCCGCCCGCATGTTTCGCACCACCTTAATGCTGTCCTCGGGGAGCGGTGGCAGGTTCAGCTGCTCTCTCATTCTCACCTTCATCTCCTGCAGTTCCTCGAAACCTCCCAGAGTGAACTGAGGTGCACAAACACGCAGAAATCAATGGACAGAGCACTCTAGGCAAATAAACAGGTCTGGTATTGACTAGAGTTGCCCGATTTAGAATAGAAAAAGTCTATGGTAAACTGCGTTTGCATTCTAAAAAAAAAAATCCAAAAACGTCTCTTTTTATCTGGTAGAACAGAATGGAATTAGCAGTAATTACTCAGTGGAATTAAAAGTAGCATAATGAAAGAAAATAGAACACAATTAAACCATCAATTAAACCAGAATTAAATTCCATTTAAAAGTTTGTGGTTGGTAAGATTTTTTAATGTTTTTGAAAGCCTTTATTAAATTATCTTTAAAAAATACATCTTACTGACCTCACAACAGAATAGAACAGAATAGAATAGAATACAATAGAATACAACAGTAAATGTATTGAACAGAATTAAGCAAAACTGAATGACAGAATGGAAGAAGTTTAATTCAAGGAATAAATGTGTAATTGAAATTGAATGGGTTAAAAAATAATAATATTTATCATAACAGAATAGCATAGAATAAGCAAGTCAATTATATGTGGAATAGAACAGAATAGAATAGAATAGAATAGAATAGAATAGAATAGAATAGAATAGAATAGAATAGAGCAGTAATCGTATTGTATGGAATGAAGTTAAACAGAATGACAAGATAACATCATAGAAGAATTGATAGAATAAATATGTAAATGAAACAATGTTTTAAAATAGAATATTATGTAGCAAAACAGAATATCAAAGAATAAGTAGACAATTATCTGGAATAGAACAGAACAGAATAGAATAGAATAGAATAGAATAGAATAGAATGGTATTCGTATATGGAATAAAACAACAGAATGACAGAATGGAATAAGTTTAATTTAAGGAATAAATCTGTAAATAAAATTCAATGGATTAAAACAGAATATTATGTAGCATAATAGAATACCATAGAATAAGCAGTCAATTAATAGAATAGAATAGAATAGAATAGAATAGAATAGAATAGAATAGATCTATGGAACAGACTAGAATCAAAAGTATTAATCTATAATGGAGTATACGAACAGTAATTCTGAGTGTGTGTGTGTTGAGACTGACCAGTATGGTCTTCCAGAGTAAGAGCAGCACTTTCTTCATGGGGAAATGGGGTGCATTCATGCTGCAGAACTTGGTTACCATGGTGAAGAGGAGGAGGGCAAAGGGCTCTCCGTTATAAAGGGGTGAACCTGAGAGGAGGAGGGAGGTTAATCACTGCGCCATAGAGAAGGTCAACAGCCAACCACTGCAAATACACACACACACACACACTATGCTCTGTGTATGTGTAAAAACTAAAGGACACACAGCTCTCTCACAGTCTTTCTCACCCAACTCTGTTTTGAAGGCCTCTCTGGCTGCCTTCCTTTCAGGACTGTCACCCTCCATTTCCACTCGAATGGTCTCAACCATCAGATACATGATGCTCAGAAGAACCCTTCAGAACATAATGCAAATTAGTTATTGTGTGGAAGTGTGTTTGTTAGTGAGAGAAAGTCTTTGTGTATTGTGACCAAGGGTAAATATTATCCATCTATAGTCAGCTAATGCAGCAGCGGAAAACAATTATGTTTGCTACATATATAACTGTCATACTGAGCATTGATGCAAAGCACTCAAAGACATGAAGGAGGTGAGGCTGCCTGCTAAAAAGCTCTCTGTCTTACCTGAGTTCAGTGCTGTCTGCCAGAGATATGGCTGGTTTTCTCACCGCGCTGCTGCACGCCTGGTTATTACTGGAGAAAAAGGGAACAATACTAAATCAAAATATATATGCATATGTACAAGGACATTTCTATGAAACATCCATGTAAAACGATCAGGGTTATTACAGATAACCAAAACTGAACCATAAAAAAACATTTATGTTACCTGAAATAAATGTAAACTAAAATAAAGAACGTATTAAACTTAATTTATTTCAGGTAGCTGCCAAAATGTCTCATTTAGTTTAACTTGATATACTAAAAACAAACAATTTTTATCATTCCACAAAATTCAATACAAAAGGGGCAAACAAGCCAAGCAGTCTAATCCCTTGCGTTCAGTACAAATACTAGCTGTCAACCACAACCTCGATCATTTGAATCAGATGTGCTCAGCTGAATATGAATCAATGCTTGGAGAAGCCGGAGGGCTAATTGCGCAAATTACGCCATAGTAAACCAAAGAAGAGGCAGACAGGCAGCGGTACGGACTCCCTGAGAGCAGTTCTGCTGTGTGGGCTGATGAGACCATGTACAAAGACATTAAATCCCCCAGGCAGGGGCTTGAAAGAGAAGAGGCATGGTGGCCAGGCTGTCTTTGAAGCGGAGATCACAGACGGACCACTCTGTGGATCACTTTAACACAAGAGAGCGGGAGGAAATGGAGAGAGTGTGCTGGTGCAGGAAATAAAGAACGGCCTTATTATGGAGAGATGACAGCAGGTACGAGATGGATACACAAAAGAACTGGGCCTTTTTGATCTTGCTTTTAAATTATGATGCTTATATTAACTTCCTAAGAATATGACAAAGCAAAATACAAAACGTTAACTGTATTTTCTGGAATATAAGTCACTTTTTTTCATGCTGAGATTTATATTCCAAAGCGATTTATATATTTCAATTAAAGTCAGGCACACAAAATAATATTATGATAAATCAAAATATAATATTCACATTTTGTAAACTATTATATTTTCTGGAATATAAGCCATGTTTTTAATCATCTGCAACAGCAACTAATATTCCAAAGTGACTTATATATGTTTGACTTATATCATGTTTTGCAAGCTTCACATTAATGTAATTAGCGTGAAGCATTGAAAACATGTGCAATGTTTATTTCAAAAAAAATTTTTTTGCACACATCAGTATCTTAAAGGATTTCTTGTGTAGTCAGGGAATTTAAATACATGTTTTTACTATTTGTAAACATTTTGTTTAATGTTTTTCACATTTTTTTTAACACTCTTTTAATGTAATCATAAAATATTACATATGCCAATATTTGCTCTGGCGTGACTTCATATTCAGGTATGACTAATTTTCTGGAAAATATAATAGGTTTTCACATTTTCTTAATTGCCCTTATCCATGCAGAAGCTGCCACCACAATAGTAGGGTATAATGAATGGGTGCTAGACCATTGCTATGCGGTTTCTAATGTGTTCTGAGTAGTTCTTAGCACATAAATTTTTATGTTGGTACAGTATGTGCAATAATATCTGATTGCACTGATATCACTCTCTGAATAGGATAAAAACATCCGTTAACATGGAAATGTACTTAATGTGGGTAATTAGAGAAATGGAGAAGAGGCTCGCTGTGCCGCCCAGGCAGCTGCTACCGTACACAGCGGGCATTAAGAAACGGAAAAGAGAAAGCCGTTTGTCTCATTAGTACAGCACCCAGGAGATCCACAGAAATACACAACCTCTTAAACACTGTTTCACTCACACACAGTCATGACTGAGCCATTTCTAACCTGCTCCCTCAGGAGAAAGAGAATAAAAATAGCAGCACTGTTAAACACTTCCCTCCGCTGGAGATTCAGTGTCTGTCTGTCTCTTTCAGTATCTCACCCTTCGCCTGTCTGTCCTCGCCTGCAGCAGATGGTCTGCCCTCAGTCAAAGATCGCCACACAGAGACTGAGGCATTTTGGGAAATGAAAATACTCACTCTATCTCCATGCTGAGGAGCTCCAGCAGAGCTGTGAAGATGCCCATGTCGTAGAGGAGGAAGACATTGTGTCGGGACCAGTAGAGGACGTCAGTTTCTGTGTCACACTCATCAAACACACCTGAATACATGAAAAAAGAAAAGTATTAGAATACTAGTAAGAAAAATATTACAATAAATACTGTATTTTTTTTTTTTTTTTTTGAATTATGTTCATACCAATTCAGCATGTATAGGTCCAAATTTTCATTACTATAATAAACAATGATGATTTTCATTATATATCTTATTACCATAATGCTCAATGTTGATTCTCATTATTGCAATAGTCAGACTGCATTGTTTTATATAATTTTTAAAATATTTTTACTAAAACCAAATGCTGCAGTACAATGTATTTTTAATTTAATAATACATTAAGAAAAAAAATCAAAAATTATATTTTTCTGAAGAAAAAGAAATATTTTCATGGCAGTGAATCTGCAGTTTAGTATATTTTCATTTAAATGTGCATAAATTAAAGGCAGTACTGCAAATTAAATAATACATCATTAAAGAAAAAACATTTCCTAATTTTCATTTAAAATTAAGCACAAGTTAAGTCAGTTAAGCAAGTTCATGTCCAAATTCTCATTACCATAATGCTCAATGATGATTCTCATGATTGCAATAATCATAGTTTACTGTTTTAATCCGTTATAATAGTCTCTTCTAAAAAAATATTTTAGTACAAACAAATAGAGTACAATCTTGTTTATTTTTAATTATTTTGCATAAATTAAAGGCAGAATACAAATTATGTAATACATCATTAAAAGAGTAATGAGAACTAGAGGAAAATATACTAAATAATTATGAAAATATAATAAGTCACAGTTGCAAAATATTCTAAAGATCCTAAAACAGATTTAATTACAACATATTTTATTATTTATACCTTTTGATTTGGGGGTGAAATATGACATTGTTTACTATTTTAATGAGATTCACCCATTGTATTCTGGTTGTGAATACAATATTCATACCTTGTGCTAAATAGAGGATGGCTCGGGCCACTTTGAGCCTCTTGTCTCGATCGGTAACCTCCAGAGCATCCAGCAGTCTCATGACATACGCCCTCTGCTCCTCCATACTCAACTCCATCCACCTCCGGCCCTTCACTGAGAGCAAAACACAGAAGAGTTATGTCTGTGTCCATGTTAATCATTTCTGCTATTCTTCTACTACCTCCCATTCTGGTTCGTTTCTCACACGTGAGAAAGATTAGTCAGGATTTGTGTTGCTCAAAGGGACGACACGTGAAAAAATTCAGTGTCCTCTCTTCTTTTTCAGTCAAAAATGTTATTCAACCACATATACGAGTGGGGGCATGAATTAGTGCAAATTAGTGTAAAGTCCTCCCTCTGGATATTAGTAAAACATTGACACTGGGCTCTCATTCTGACGGCACCCATTCACTGCAGAGCACCCATTGGTGAGCAAGTGATGTAATGCTCAATTTCTCCAAATGGAGAACCGAGGGTGAGTGCACTATGAGCAAATTTTCATTTTAAATAAACTGTACCTTTAAAAGGTGCAGCAGAGTCTGAGAGAGCATGGAAAATTGCAAGTGGACACCAGGAGAAAATTAACATAAAATATGATCCCTTTGGATGGCAGCAAACTGTTAAGAGTTTAAACGTGTCTTGTAAGAGACTCCATCAACACGTCATATGCAACACAAATACAACACACACAAACATGCAAAAGCTAACGTGACATTGGTGATCTAGCCTCTTGGCTTTTCTCCATTTTGTAGGGCTGCAGCGCCATGGCAAACACACAGAGAGAGCGAGAGGTCTGGCGAGGTGAGATTGTGCACACAGCAGGCAGGGTAAAGCCTGAGGCTATACACACACATACAAACACACACTGTAACTACATAAACATTCATTAAATTCTCCTTTTCTCACAGAGAGAGCACTGCGCAACTTTGCTGACGGTTTATTTCTGTTCTCTCTCAGACACAGGTGGAAATGTTATACCCGGGAGCGTTCAGTTAATCAGCCGTCTCTCTCTGTTGAGGCACGTCCACGACAACAGGACTCCAAGCAATTTCTCACAATGCAATTCCAGCACAAAACTCAACAGATCTGAAGCACTATGAGTTAGTGTGTTGGGTGAAGATGCACTGCAAATAAAGATATTTTGTCTTGTTTTCTAGGTAAAAAAAAATTCTCTAAATGTGCCTAAAATTAACTTTGGAAGCAAAAACATATGTTTAATCAAGCATTTTTCATTTTAGAATTGATTTTCTCTCATTCTAAATATTAATTTGGAATTCAGAGAGGTTTAGGCTTAAAAAATTCAATGTGGTAAGAAAAATAAGCCTGTTCTCTGCTTTTTGTTTTTCCAAGTAAATGTATTCTGTTTGTAAGATTTATACTGGAAATTAATACTAAAAGTACTAATTAAGAAAATATTTATTTTGTTGTAATATAACATTGGCAACCAGTGTAGGGTACGTCACTACTATTAGCCAGCTACTAATTACATCATTAGTGTAATTAGATTACTATACTAATTACTCTGTCTAAAAAGTACTGAATTACTTAATCAGACTCAACCAATTAAAAAAACACAAATATAAACATGAAACTGCTCTTTTAATTCTTTCAAATAAAAAATACAAAATTGCATAAATTATTCTTGAACTGACTAAAGTATTTAAAGGGAGAATGTTACATTAAAAACACATTTTAACATTAGATTTTTAAATTTTGATGTTAAATCCACTATTGTTTTATAAAGAATTGTTCTATAGTCTATACAGTATATAATGCAATTACATCAGAAAGAGTAATCCCTTGCTTTACTTTAAAGTAATTAAATTACAATAATTAATTACTCAGTAATGCATTACACCCAATATTGCCATGTTGGGCTACATTACCATGATTCTTGAAGTCTTCTTCAAAGTAATCCCTGTTTAGACTGAACTCTGGCTCTTCTGTGTAGCTGTACAGCTCTGTGCGAAAGAAACAGACAGACATATAGTTAAATAAAAACAAGCTCATAACACTGCCATTTCATACACTGGGTTGTTTCAAACCAACTTTTGGGTTAAAAATTTAATTGAAAAATTTAACCCAACAGTTGGGTTAGTCCATATTTGACCCAAAGTTGGGTTGAAACAACCAAGCATTTTTTATGTAGTAAAACAGATTAATCAAACATTAACTGGCATGCAACTTGTATGCAAATTAAAACACACTATAATAAACTTTAGACACATAAAGAGGCTACAGTAACAGCAAATAACATTTTAAAATATAATATTATATAATAATTGTTTATATACTACCACATTTGATATATTCCAAGGCATAAAACCACAAACATATCACAAAACACCTGAACCACACACAGGGTCACTGTCAATGTTAGAACATTAAAAATACATCAGTAAATATGCATAATGCACATCTAATATTCTATGAATTTATATTTATTCTCATTTTAAAGCTATGTTTGAACACCTGCCAGATCTAAAACAGTTCTTGCGCCGCTTCCACCAAGACTTGTTCACCCACTATTTGTTCATCCCCTAGATATGTTAGTGTGTGTGCGTGTGTGACCCACCTGAGAGCTCTGCAGTGAAGCTGTCCGTGTCCCCATATTCAAACTCCAGGTTCGGGGACTCCATGGACCCCTGTGGATCAGAAGCGAACAATAACTGCACTGCCACAACCGAAAGTGTCACATGTCTCACATCCTGGAGCGCTTGCCAAGCACATTTCAGGTCTTTCCACTATTTCTGGAGCACGTGATTTTCCTCAGAATTATGCTAATCCAGCCAGGGCACACTACTCTAGTGCGACAATAAAGTGGGAAATGTAGAGAAAATAAGGATGGCAGTATGTCAGCATGAATTAGCTACCATTTCTATCACCACAGTACCTCACATGTGCTCTGAAGGTACAAAGATCTAAATATGAAGAAACTACACCTCACACATGATGCGACCCAATTTGCATACTATACATCCTAAAATAGTATGTGACAATAGGTTTAATGCATTTCACATTACAGCCCTGAAACTAACATGTCTAGGGAGACTTGATGCTGTAAAAAATGTAATTTTAATGGTAAAAGTAGAATGTAGAAATGCTATTTTGAAAACCTGTTAATTGATAAGTTTACAGTATGTACATTAGGGTTTTATGTCTTAAGTTGATAAATTAATGTTCATTAAATTATAAATTGTAAAGGTACAAAAAAAAATATTAGTAATTCAGTAGGTAATTTTTTTTACTGTACCTTGTTTTTTTCAGCAAAGTTCTGGCAAAGTTCTTTTTTACAGTAAATTCCACTGATTTTTTCACTGACGCACAGTGTGTCATAGTAACAGGAAGCAAGGCTTCAGGCTTTCCAGTGTGTGTCCATCTAAAAGGATATTTCCTTCATAAATGTCTGCTGACTGTTAGCCAAGTCTGCACTTATGCTTAAGAATAGCCACATATCTTTTAGCCAACTCTCTCAAAGTGCTACTAAGCTGTGAACATTCACACTCAAACGCAGTGTTAACGCTTTAAAAACGTAAGTGCTAATCTACTGTATGCTAATGTCCCTCAATAACCTCTTAAACCTTAAGCCAAACATGGATTTCCAGGCTTTTCCTTCACAGTCTGCCTGAAATGAAGAAGTGTCAGGTCCTTTGAGGCATTTTGATTTAATTGCGGCCCAATTAACATCTGGGGAACACACTCTGCGCTGTCAGTTGAAGAATAAATTACGTAAGAAGCATAATATTGAAGATGAACTTTCCTCATTCCCCCTGAGGACCAAGTTCTCTTGCTTAAGTGCTAATTCATTTAGTGATAAAGCACTTCTGCGGGACATTCACCTTGTGTAAATTTGGCCTCATTGTTCTACTAGCCTTTCTCTCAAGCTTTGTTTTTAGCAGGCAGTATTTCTCATGTATTCGCATCATGATGTTATTCTTTTAGATGTGGGCAGTGTTAGACTTGTCCCACACATACTGTATTTTGCCCAAAAGCTCTATTATAGAGTCATCTGACCTCAAAACCATCACAAATGGGTCACCCACTACTATGCTTTTTGGCAAACCTCAGATCTGCTTTCACATGGTTTCTTTTTGAGTAATGGCCTCTTTTGCCACCCACCCATAATGCACGGCTCTTGACAATGATATCGAAAGAGCTCTTGATATTGGTGGACTCTGTTCTCCTATCTTGAACTATGTACTTTTTTAAGTGATTGTTGACCCCTCTTTATTTCTTAAACAAGTCCCCTTCTCAGAGAGTTTTGCTGGATGACCTTTACCAGGTAATGTCTGGGTGGTTTGATTTAGCCTGCATATACTTTTGTCGTACTGTCTCTATATACTGTCTCTGTCTCTATCTCTAACTTATTTGGAAAGCTTATAGTCTTTCTTTGGACAGCTATAAACTAAAGTGCAAATGTTACAGGCAGCAGCAAGTCGAAGAAATTTAAAGTAAGTCCCCATTAGACAAATCAATTTTCATATGTAAATTTGTGATTAGAAATAAAACGAAATTTCAGTTTCAATTTGGAGTGTAACAATACACTCGTCACAATTTTGTTCAAAAAATTATACTGATCTCACAATAAACTAATAAAATAGAAATAACATTTTCTAATTACTTAATGATAAACAGTTCACAAAACCCCCAAGTTTAAATGTGTAATGTATAACTCAGGCACTGTATATGGATTATGGGCAAAAAATGCATTGCATAATGTATGTGAGAAAATTATAAATGCACATTATCATCAAAATGCACATACTTTATGCATAATGCATATGCACAGATTTTATGCATGCATGTGCACACTAAACTAATGATTTACCCTCCTCTCTCTGTCTCTCTCTCCCTCCTAACTCACAGACATGTGTGGCACAGTCAGAAGCATTTTATTTTGGTCCCAAGGAGCAGATGGCATTGATACTCATGGTGGGAAGCTCTAACTGAGAGCTGTGTGGGAGAGAGGGAGAGATGGGCTTTCCTTCTGACAGCTTTTCCAACACCTTCCCTAAAGGTTACTCCCACTCTGATCTGCCAGAAGCAGAACACTCACGTCTGATCCAAACCAGCGGCAGATACTGATGCGTTCTGAGAAAGCAGGTCAAAGGCCAAAACATCGGCTACACAGGCAAACTATGACACTTATAAACTAGAACATTGTCCTGTAAACAAAATACACACTTCTGCCGTGAATCATGTCACTGATTACTCACACTCACACACACACACGTCATACACTGAAGAAACTGACTCATTGCTGGAGTCTAATGGGCCATGAGTGAGTAATTAGGCTTTTTTGTGTAACTTCACACTATACCTGATTATTATGAGGAAATCGCAAGTTATGTACATAACAAGTCATTGTAGGTTACAAACAGTAATATATATCAACACAAAAAAAATGCATATTTTTGCTCAGTTTGCACCCCTTAATAAAATTGTTTTTGAGCTTTATATTCTCCTATATCATACTATATGAGCCATAAAAGCATGATAGAAAGCATTATGATTTTTCGGACTATTACTGCATATGTCTGGTTTAATATTTCAGTTTCCTATACATTATATAGAGTACATTTACATCAAATTTAATGTCAAATCCAAAGTCCAAAGTCAAACTCCAAGCCCAGCCAAACCATAACAAGGAGTAAATGAACAAGAGTTGCATGTCTAAAACAAACTGGAATAATCTGTAAATCTCAAAGCTCAATGCACAATGTGCCCTGTGCCAGCACTGAGCTACTGGACCAAATACCAAAAGATCCAGTCAATATTCATCATTTAGTATTCATAACCCATTTAATGCAGCCAGATGCATTAATTCATCATAAATATTACCAGGCATATACTAAAAGAGATTCACATCCAGTATATTCTGGTTTAATGACAGATCACTCACATATTTGACCTTTGAGTTTCACTCCTCGTTATAAACTCCAGCCATGCACATAATTTTGAGGCATTTTGTGTACATTCAAACCGCTTCACAATCACTGTCCTAGAAAAAAAATCTGCTGCAGGAGGAAAACACGCTCTAATTCCTCTAAGAAAAAAAAACATTCAATATGCTCAACGATCACGGTTGAGAAATTCATTACCATAACTTCAATAGGTTGGATGTACTCCCAGCACAATATGTGTTACTGTCCTTGAAGACTGAATCACGGCTGTGCTGTGCCAAGAAGAAAATCAAATATGCATTTGCTTGCTTTTATTTTTAATGACTGAATAAATAATGAGTTCATATGTTAGAGAGAGCAATGAGTACATTACAGTGTGCAGTCTTTACCACTCCAGTTCAGTTCATTCATAGATAGATAAATAGATACAGTAGATAGATAGATAGATAGATAGATCTGAACCTACAACATAAAATATATTCCATAATACCAGGCTGATATAAAGCTTATCAAATAACTGGTTTTGAACACATATCATAATGCATAGGAATGTGTGCCCACTGACAATGACGGGTTAATGTGAGGACTACACATGTAGATGAAATGAGCCAAAATGCATGCATGTCCAGCATTTCATATGCGCATGTGCATATATCCATATGCTGTGTAAGAAGTGGGAATTTAAGACAGAAACCAATGCATCCTTCATATTTAGCCTTCAAAGGCATGCATAAGAAACGCATGTCTATATCCTCTATAAAACCATCAGCCGGCAGCACTGGATCAAATTCCTAAAGAGAAGCTATTTTTAGCGCCATGCATGTTTCTAAAATAACAACTCGAGGCATTTAAAGCCCCCAGCAACAAGCCACCTTACACACACATACACACACCCCTCTACCCCTGCAAACTGTCAGTGTGCTCGGATTACCTCCGAATCCTTCTGCTGATGGCTGAACCCATCTCTCTCTTGAGCCAGAGACTTCTGTCTGTTACTGTTAGAATCATTAAGTAAAGGTACCTCCATGTCGTCGGTCTGCTGCTGCATCTGTCAGGCTGTGGATCGGCTCGCCGCACGGAAATACACTGTCACACTGGAACAGACGCTGCTGGACTCCAAGTTCAGAATAATATCCGGCACCGCCGTTCTGATTGGCTGCTGATCGCTGATGAGGGCGTGGTTTGACGTAAAGCTTGCGGCGCGCCACGCCCACACCGCACTCGACCACGAATATGCAGGTGCTATTACATATAATTTGTTTGTATTTCTCTCAGAATGTAGGCTACTAATTATAATAAATGTAATAAATGTTCATTTTAATTGTGGTAAAACATGCAATAATGAACTTTAATATTCTGCTTTTTTAATATCTAGGAGTGTGCAATCACTGTAATACAGCCTCCCAGGGGTTGTTTTTATTTTAAATAAATAAATAAAATATTTTGTTGGTTTTTGAAACTCTTACAGCTTACAAATACAAGTACGACATTTTTATTATATATAATACAAAATTATTTCAAATAGCTGGCAAGTCAGTATTTCTCATTTTCATTTAATTTAAGATTTACTAAATTAACTAAAACTACGACTGAAATAAACACACACACACTTATAATAAAAACGACAAAGCACAGCATAAACTTTAACTAAAATTAAAATTAAAACAAAAATATAAAAACTAATTCTAAATGTTAATCCAAAAGTATAGGTGAAGAAATACCCTCATATGGGCTACAGCTTATGTATTGCTTAGATATAAAAGGCATAATTATATTAAAATGAAATCACCAGTCAATCTTGTATGGCTTTTAGAAAGTGCTGTCAGTTCTATTGTTATACGGACAAACAAAGTGCTATTATTCCCACTGAGGAACAGAAAGAACACACTGAGTTTTCTCCTGTTCCACAGCCAGAAAGAGCCACATTGTGACGTTTTTGACAGACCATATTGTCAAAACAGAGAATTATTGATTGTTGAAATAAAGACACATTTATCATGATGGTGTGTTCACATACAAGTCAAGCCAAATGGGAAGGAAACTTCAATGAACATTTTAATTTGAAAGATGCGTTTTTTTGTTCAGACATTCTCAGAAGGTCTGAGATAGAAGTATATGAAAATATATTCTGAACTCCTGCAAAGTTTATCAAATGTATCCCTATTTAGCATAAGGCAAGGCTTGAACTTGAGGGCTGCCATATTTAACAGGTCAGAGTGAAGAAATCACACAGCATTTGAGTGTGTTTGTAACCTGAAGGTGTGAGTGGCAACAGCAGCTGTTCTTGTCTTTGCATACATACATACCCTCTCAAACCATCATGTGTCCAGAATAAACACCCACCGTTTACACTGTCCATATTACACCTCCGATCCATGACCTCATATCCAGGAATATACAGAGTGACTAAGCTCAACAAGAACAGCATCAAAATATCTTATTTTAGGTATTATCTAAGTTTAAAATTGAGATACTTTCCTAAAGGCATCATAACAGTTTCATTTATGACTCTAAATTATACCTGAAATGACAGGCCAGCAGAAGCTGAGGGCTCAATCACTGTCTACAAACAAACCAGTCTTCTCACCAGATATTCAAAGGTTGGATTTAGGAAATATTCCCTAAGAATTAGTCCCCTAAAATCATTAAAAAACAAACAAAAACTTTCAACTTTTCAAACTTACTTGAAATAAAATCTAATTATGTAGGATTTTTAATTACTGTTCAACTTGATGTACTAAAATGACCAAAAATATGAATAAATAAATAAAAAAACAAACGATAAAAAACAACAGGAAATACATATATATATATATATATATAAAGTAAAATAAAATAATTTACATTTAAAATATCCTACTTTTAGTATTTTTGTACCTTTAAACATACCACTGTAAAATAGGGAATTTGTGCTCTTTATTATAATTTATTTCTGGTATAAAAAAAAAAAAAAAAACTACAAACAACGCATATGATACCTACTTTTTTGATTTGACAAAAAAATAATAATACTGCAGTCGGTAATGCCTGCAAAAAATGTTTACATTTGTGATTTTTATTTTTGTTCTTCATGATTACAGATTATTGCTCATCTACCATCACTTGCAATATTTAAACATTGTTGACAACTCATCATTAGACTTTCTTATTTGTAGTGATTTACAACAATAAATATACAGATGTTTTAGCTTCTTTATGTCCACGCTCATTCTCCGTAAGAGGTGCTGGTGTTGATCCCATGCGCTCCACGTGGTTATAAAAGCATCCGGAAAAATCCCAGGCCTGGATCCACCGTCTACTGCTACACAGCAGCAGAAAACCATCCGTTTGTGCACACGAGCCCCTTCAAACACATTGTAATGCACACGCACACACACGTACCCCCGCAAATCAAAGTAAAATTAAGACAACGGGTTGAACACATTTGAACAAGACGTACACTAATTGATGTGCTTTAGTACAGAGATTGTGTGTTAAGCAGATAAAGACAGTGAATGCAAACGTGACAGGTGGGTTACTGAGGAGATACGGGGTATCAATACATTTACATTTTTAATACTAATATAGACTCTCTGGACACACACTACAAGAGCAGCACGTATTAACAACATAAGAGGAACAATCATTTAACCCGACCTTGTGTTTGTAGGGAAAGCAAATGTTTGGGAGAAAACTGAACACTGTTATATGCCTTTAGGGTTTTGATAAGTTATAAAGTTGATAAGCAGCCTAGAGTTTAAAAGGGTCCCAGGAACAGGAAATTTGTTATATGACAGGTATAGAGCCCAAAGTATACTTCGGTCTTTGTACATACCCTAGGGTATGTGTAAAGTACGAGTGACGTGAATTTCATTATCAGCACAGTAAGAACGCAGCCCAATTTTTCTAACCATGCATGTAAAATAGCTGCCGCTCAGACATGCACTATAGAAGTCTGTCCAGAAGTTGGAAACCCTGGAAGCCTGTTCCCGCCACTGGATAAATAAATAGAAAAATACATAATTCATCTTTTTTATCTCACAATCCTAAGAAAAAAGTCACAATTACAAGAAGCTTGCTTGTAATTGTAAGTTAAAAAAAAAAAAAAAAAAAATTATGACTCAACTCAAGTCTAAAAAAAAAAATCTGAATTGCAAAATATGAACTGAGA
The DNA here is from genome assembly GCF_022985175.1 of Labeo rohita. Taxonomy (NCBI): domain Eukaryota; kingdom Metazoa; phylum Chordata; class Actinopteri; order Cypriniformes; family Cyprinidae; genus Labeo; species Labeo rohita. Next base: position 42,593,216 of record NC_066872.1, read on the forward strand.
ACTGCAAGATATAAACATAATTATTAGAAAATTGCAATTCTGAGAAAAAAAAAAAAAAAAAAAAAAAAAAGTCAACTCACAGTTGGAACTTTACAGGGTCTGTATAAAAATCTGCAAGATATGAACTCACAGTTCTGGGAAGAAAAGTCCAAATTGTAAAATATAAATGAAAAAAAAAAAAGGCAGAATTTCAAGATAAAAAGTCACAATTACCTTGCAATTCTGTTACAAAAGAATTAAAAAAAATTCAAATAAAAAAAAAACTGAAAATAAAGTCTGAATTGTGAGATGCAAATTTAGAATGAGTTGGAAGTTTATATCAATCAATTATTTTTGTTTATTCCGTGACTGAAACAGGCTTAGAAATCTCCTGAGCCCCTGTTTCACAGTTGGAAAAGAAAAGGAGGAGACAGAACAAGAACAACTATTGAAAACTACAGCAAAAACAATAGACACCTGTGAAGATGAGCGAGTGTTCGTGTGAGGGGACTGAAAGATACCCACAATGCTAGTTTAAATGCAAAAACATGTTTAATCGCTCTTAACTTTTAGAGAGAAAAACCGCAGACACAGGACATGTACGAATCTTTCTAGTGTGCTTGTTTGTGCATGCTGTCAAATAAAGTATTTCAAACAGCCGTGCAAAAACAAAGTATACTTTGGGCAGGATGATCAACGGAAAGACCTTTGCGCTGCAAGATGACTAATCGACAACTACACGACACAGACATCCATGTGAAACGGTCCTGAGCGAAGGAAAGTGACGCCACATTAAACAGGAAACGGACAATGTCATTTTGATTCCCTTTATGACAAACACAGATGGCAAAGAGAAGATAAATATCTGCCATAAAGATTTTCAGAAGTGTAGTAAAATAAAGGTCCCAATTTTATTATATTTGAATATCCCAGTCACAAAGGCAGCTTTTGCTCTACAGGCCTGCAAACAGGAAAACGATCCTCGGAAATGAGTACACAGTTGGTCTTGGCTTCAGTTCACACAAATTTCTCTCCCATTGTGTTCCAGACTAAATTTGCAGAGGACCTGGAAAGAAACTCGGTACCGGATTAACTGTACATTTGGTATCTCATTGATATAGGCTCTACTTCACAGTATATAAAACAAGGGTTTCATTAAATTTCATATTACACTAGAGTATCTCATAACATTTAATTGCTTATTTTTATAATGACAGAGGATGAGTTCATAGGAACAAAAGTTGATGGCAGAAGACAAAGTAAAAAAAAAAAAAAAAAAATTGTATAAATATCTTAATATACACCCCTGTGATTACACAGCCTGACGAGTTTCAGCAATAACGTGGATAGATTGCGCAAAGTTTGAGCCTTTTTGATCTCAAACATCAATACTGGCGTTCTTGAAAACGGTGTGGAAGGAGCGTGTTGCGTTTGCAAGGGAAATTTGAAATGCTAATGCATCAAGCCAATGAGATTCCAGTCTGAGTGAACGGAGGGGATAAGCCCCGCCCCCGAATCGTTCACAATCCAGTTAAATTTTAACAGCTTTTATTTAGAACTGAGAGCGCAAAAAAGTTAAAATTTGCTGTAAAAATTAATAATACAAGTTTTAAAAAACAAACAAACAAAATAATTTGAATAGTGCGATCAACTAAAAGAACGATTTGAACCCCTGCGCCCCACCGTAATTCTGTCCCACCCCCCATATTATATAAAGAAAAAAAAAAAAAAAAAAATCACATGTAGAAAACAAGAGAACAGGACAACGTGGCATGTCCATGACTAAATCATCAGGTATGATCAAACTTTTTTTTTTTTTTTTCCTTTACCAGAACTTATAATTAAACAATAAAAGATCTCTAAATGGATTACGTACAACTAGCACATGAAGCTAAGAAAAGATGAAATGGTGAAATCTCCATGAAAACGTCGCTAGGTTGCACCACTGGCAGTAGCAGCTCATAAAAGGTTAGCTATGTTATTCTAGCATAAAATAAATAAACACTGCCGTAGCGATAATTAGCCACGCCCTTCACCCCCAACCAATCAGATCAGGGCTTTTCCCTCCCCTCCAATTGCAGGCTGTGAGACACAGCTCTGTCTCGCCTTAGTCTGTATGAATTATGAAGTCTTGGTAATTTCTTTAGTCTTCGTTTCCCACCTATGAATGGGTCTAGTACCTAAAAATGAAACATTGCAAGCAATGATTAAATTAAACAAAAAAACAGGAGTTTTTAAATCATTAAAATTGATCAAGCAGCCACTGACCTGTAATAGTTTGGCTTAAAGGGTCCGTTCTTGTTCAGACCAAGGTATTTGGCCTGTTCATCAGACAGTTCAGTCAAATGTGCATCAAAAGTAGGGAGATGAAGGCTGGCCACGTACTCATCTGCAGACAAAGGAGATTAACATTCATTCTTTGCTCATTTAAGAATTATGCATCAAGAAAAGTCAAACATCTTGATTCACAGTTTATAATTTAGCACAATATTTACACACACACATATACATACACATACATATACATATAGATATAACTCTATGTACATATACATATATATATATATATATATATATATACACATACATATACATACATATATACATAGGTATGGTCACATCAGCAATATTTCAGCAAAAAGGTCCGCTGTCACATCAACAGCGTTACAAAGTATAAAGCACAAATCTTTTAAACCAAGCAGCTTTCTGTTGGTCAGCATGGCAAATTCATATCACGCAAAACTTTTATATGGATTTCTATCGGAATGACTCAATTACACCCATAAAATTTCACAAAGCAACAGTAAATGTGACTGCAACTTAACTGACTATAATCAATTACTCATATCTCTCCACTTCCTCTTAAATAGGCAGTCACTTAAATAGGCAAACTCTCATTTATTAACAGATCTGCATCTGTGAGCGTGAGCTGCAAGTTTAGAAGGAAAAGCTGAAGAGCAGTGGAGAGGATGAGAGATCAGGGAGGGAGAAGTGACAGAACGGTGCAGTCTGCAGTGAGAAGTGGCAGCCGTTTGTGACAGCATGACCTATTTTCAGCTGTCTGCTGCTCCTCAGGGTCTGCACAGGATCCCACATGGCTAAACTCTCTACACTGTGTGCCGCAGAAAACACTGAATCTTTCAACAGGCTGAAAACATCTGTGTATGGCGCAGACCAAACCAATTACAACCATTACACCCCTAGACTGCCAGATTATTAGTTCAACATTTGAGGATTTCACCCAGTTGCTGGGTTTACTGCATGTGACACTTGTTTTAGCAGAAGATAAGCAGCACAGAACTCTCAATTAGTTAGTTTTAGGTTATGCATAATCATGCATTTAGACAAGGCATTTTTAATGCATGTGCATATATTTATATCAATGCATCATACCCATTTTTTTAGGCAGCAGGTAGACGTCCTGTTTGTAGCGGCCTTCAGGAGCATTGTACAGCTCTATCAGAGCCAGCGCCTGGGGAAAAAGGAGCAAGAAATCAGTCACCATGACAACAGCAAGGCTGTGACACACACACACACACACACACACACACACACACTTTAAGTGCCTGAGGTTCATACTCTCACACAGCACACAGACTGAGAAACCAATTCTGTGACTGGACTATGAAGTAAATTCTCCTTGCATGCACACAAAAGCACATTATTAACAAAGTCGCCTGTGTTAATTTTCCACTCCAGTCTCACCTGGGTAGTTGCAGTGATGGACAGCACAAAGGTAGGAACAGTGGAGCAGCTCAAGTTTAGGAGGCGACCCTGGAAATATATACAGTATATTTTAATCTTAACTGCTTTTTACAATGCCTGTGTAATTTACCACTGGTAAAATAAATAAACTTGCCTTGCCTACAGGAAGATATATTGCAGATATTTAGCCACACTACATATAAAACAAAACTATTTACATGCATAAATGCATTTATGTATAGACATTTAATCTAATGTAACAGGGTAAAAAAAAAAACATAACATAAGTATTAAAGTATTATAGTAAATAAAGTAAATAAAATATTTTTAAAAAAGCTTTTATTTCAGCTAGTTGCTAAGGCTTAATTTTCTTATTTTCTTTTGATTTAACTTGAAATACAAAAATATCTAAAACCAAAATAAAAATTTGTAAGAACTAACTATAATAACTACTGAACTACAAAACAACAGCAAAAAAAAAAAAAAAAAAAAAAGACCTCCAAAATGACTAAAACCTTAACTAAAAATAACATTAAAATGGAAAGTATAAAAAAAAACTGTTAGAGTTTATTTACTTATGCTAAAATAACACTCCAATGTAATAGTGACTAAATTAAGACATTTTAAAGATGTATTTCATCATCTAGAGTCCCTCTAGTTTTTCACAATTCAGCAAAATACAAAAAGTAACAATTTTTACAATCCTGCATAATTCACCATTTAACTGCAAAATAATTGCAAAAGACACAGTACAACATAAAGTGAGACACATGCATGAATGCATGAATGAGGGAAAAAAAACAATGTGGATGTTAAAAATAAGCGCCAAAAAACAACATGGATCTTGATGCAAGTTTTCACATAAATGCAGTCAATTACGTTAGAAGTGAATATAAACTTTTTAGAGAAAACTAGATGTGGATCTAATTATAAAAAGAAACAAATTTTCCACAAAATTCTGGAAATTACTACCACAAAAATCAGTCATTTTGACTGAAAAATAAATAAAAAGTGAAATCCTGATAGAACTGATTTTAATCTAAATATTTTTAAAGCAAAATTTCCAATGTGTCTAACCTCGGCCAGCAGCACTATTCTCTTTCCATCTGGCCAGATCACGTGGTCCACCTGCGACCTCACCCGCTCCCAGGTCAATTCAGGGGTTCGCAGACTGGCCTGAGAAGTTGGAAGATTGTCAACTTTCAGACACTTATTTACATATACGCCTGTGAATACACTACGGTTAAAGCAGTTTCCTCACCACATCAATCTCAGTGTTGGAGTGGCCCATGTTGCAGACAATACAGCCGTTCTTCATGCGGTCCATGTACTCTCTTACAACCACGTTTTTATTGCCTGCGGACATCACACACAACAAAGTGAGATGAATGCGAATGAGAAACCCTAAAAGCTTTGTGGTTTACACTGATCAGAAATGACTCAAAGCGCCCCATCTCGAAGAACCATTAAATGAATCCAAAGAAGTCAAAACGCAATGAGCCCCGAAAGTTATTTCATCCACATGAACAACACAGCTACCTGCAGACTGAACTTGGATTCAGGTTTGATTCTTTAATTGTCCTGTTCATACTATACGTTACAGGAACAGCAAGAAATTGGTCTATGATCAGAACTGTTGTCAAACTACATTTAACTGAAATTCAAGACTGGCTGCAGCTCAGGCATAATTACTTGAAGTGTATAAGAGTCTCAGATGTAATTAACTTTCGGAAGAGCTATCTATGCCAAAATCACTGTGCTAACGACAAATGCATTTGCACAGTGCAGTGAGAGTCAGAATGCAGTTATATAGGCAATAAACTGCTCGGTTATATAACAGTGCATCATTCTGGGGCAGTGCGGTGCCTGTTAAACACTAGCTGATACCTAAAAAAGCCTTCATAACTTCATTTAAAAAAAACAATGTTCAAAAATACTTCTTTTGAAAATTTAAAAATTATGATTTTTAAAGCAATTATTAAAAAAAAAAAATTATAATAACAATAACAAAAACATGATTAAAAGCCTTCATAAGATGATTTTAAAAATGCAAAAATAATATTTATTTTTAAAATAGTAATTACTTAAAATATATAATAATATGTATAACAAGAACAACAATAACTTTATTAAAAGTCAAATGAAGCTACAATATTTAATTAGCAAGATGCATTTAATTAGGTGATGTAGATTTTAAACGAATAATTCACCTAAAAATTAAAATTCAGTCATAATTTAACAGAACTTTAAAGCATGTCAGTTTTCCCCAAGCAATTACAAAGAATGTAATTGGATGCAAAAAGCAGATTTTTTTTTTTCTAGGTAAACTGCCCTTTTTCTTCCCTCAAATCAAGAGTCAACCCTTTGAATAAAACTTGAAATTTACTACAATCAAAATCAGATTCATAAATACCTGTGCAGGTGATGACAATGTCGACTTGTCGGATGACTTCGTTGAGTTTTACCAGCCTGAAGCCATCCATGCTGTGTGATGACAAATATAAATTAGAAATAGTCTTTCTAAACAGTAAAAATAAATGGCATGAGACTGAATACTGAAAAACCTTGCAGTCATTCACCATAGAAAACTGACTAATGTGTACAACAGTTAGGAAAGTACTATGATAATTTGATTTAGGTGTGGAAAAATGCTGAACACAGTCCTGGAGAATCATTCACTGCTCAAATGCTAGTTTATAATGTATTAACACATTAGAATGACATTTAGTGTAATTTCATGGCATCTAAAGGGCATCACTGCTGCTGAATCAGTGAAAGCATCTGCGACTCACCAGGCCTGTAGGGCACAGATGGGGTCAATCTCAGTGACGTAGACAATGGAGCCCATCGCTTTGAGAGCAGCACAGCAGCCTTTTCCCACCTTATTACACATAACAGGATTCATAGTAATTACTCAAAACAAAAAGGTTCAATTGTTTGTGAAAATATATACTGTATGTAGCACACAATGCGATTGACACAAACAGGGCAAGATGAAGATCCTTTGTTGTTCCTGTAAAAACATTCTATTAGACTTTTTTTTTTTTCAATCAAATGAATACATGTAGAGGTATTTCCTGAGGTTTTCTGTCCTCTAGTGGCCATATATGGTATCTGTTTGGTAATGCAGTAATGCAGCAGTGCAGTGGAGGTGTGGTTAACAAAAGTGATTGACAGATGAAACAGAACAGTCTAAAATGGTTGTTGAGTTTAGCTAATTGGATAGATATGAAATGAGTTTGCCTATATTTAAATGAGCGTATGTTTATATAAGGCCAAGAACATCCTGAAAACCTAAATTCAAATCTCTAGAGGTTTTCACGGGAAACTATGTTAGCTGGCAACATTTGCCACCTAATGATCTCACCTCTCCATATCCACACACCACCACCTGCTTCCCTCCAAACATCACATCTGTGGTCCTCTTTAGACTTGAAAACAAAACACAAACACGCTCAGTAAAACCACAGGCCGATATTAACCACATAATACCTAAACACAAAATAACTATTTTAAGTGCTTTTATAAGAGACATACCCATCCAAGATGGACTCCCGGCAGCAGTACAGGTTGTCAAATTTCTGCTTGGTCACTGAATCGTTAACGTTCATCGCGGGTACACACAACTTGCCAGCCTTTGACAGCTGGTATAGCCTAGAAAATAAAATATGACAGATGTTTAAACTGTAACTTTATTTCCGTGATGCAAAGCTAAATTTTAAGATTTTTTTTTTCCAAATATCTGCCTGGTAGAGTATATTCTCTCAAATATTATACTTAAAGGAGAAGTCCACTTCCAAAACAAAGATTCACATATAACGTACTCACCCCCCTTGTCATTCACAATGTTCATGTCTTTCTTTCTTCAGTCGTAAAGAAATTATGTTTTTTTGAGGAAAACATTTCAGCATTTTTCTCCATATAATGGACTGATATTGTGCCCCGATTTTGAACTTCTAAAACGCAGTTTAAATGCGGCTTCAAGCGATGATCCCAAATGTGGGATCTCATACGCTCGTCTTGCTTTTCTCTCCATGAACTCTGTGTATTCTGGTTCAAGACAGTTAGGGTATGTTGAAAAACTTCAATTGTATTTTTATGCCTCAACTTCAAAAATCATTTCAAAAGCATCCAATTTAAACTGCATTTTGGAAGTTCAAAATCGGGGCACCATATCAGTCCATTATATGGAGAAAAATGCTGAAACGTTTTCCCCAAAGAACATAACTTCTTTACGACTGAAGAAAGAAAGGAAAACATCTTGAATGACAAGGGGGTGAGTAAATTATTTGTAAATTGTTGTTCTGGAAGTGGAGTTCTCAAAAATCACATTTGCCAGTTCCAGGACTTGCCACTAGATGGAGACATTCCCATTTAATATGAAAAACAACTGCAGTCCCCACATTATCGTGTCAAATTACATTCTAAGTCTAAAGCTCTCACTTAATCCATATTAAATGCTAAAAATGTAACACAACTTAATGCATTTAACAAACTAAAACCCTTCACAAATGACTATAATCACCTGTGAACTCCAGTCACGCTCTCCTCTACGATGCCTTTGATCTTTTTGAACATGTTGGGATATTTCTTATAGATCCAGTGAGTCAGATCTCCTCCATCATCTAAAATCTACAAGACATAAGCTGTTGAGACACTAAACAGTCATAATATGTCACTTCAAAAGTCTAGGTGTATATAGTCTGTTACCATATTGGGCTGCCAGCCCTCCACGTTAACACAGCGATCGATACACCACCAGAAATCATCCTCTGATTCACCCTTCCAGGCAAACACTGAGAAACCTGCCAGAGATGACACACGGGAGTTTATTAAGACAGAAAAACACGAAAGCATATAAATAAGAAAGAATAAGGAAGAAAAAAAATATTTACCTCCCTCGGCCAGAGCGGCTGCTACCTCGTTCTGAGTGGAGTAGATGTTACAGGCGGCCCACCTGCACTGAGCGCCCAGAGCAGAGAGGGTCTCCATCAACACCTGCAAACACACACACAAAAACAAACACTTGACGATGCATTACTGAAATACAGATGTCAGCGTGCCATCAAAATGATCATAATTTTTGAAAACATCCTCACAAACACAGTAGGACTGTAAAAAAAAATCCTAAATGGACCAAATAATGTTCCAAAAAGGTGTTGGGTGGGATTAGGGTGTTGGAATTATAGTGCAATTTAATTACATTTTCTTAATTTGAGAACAAATTAAGTTAATATTAGGTATACGAGTGTATTTTTGTGTGTGTACAGAAACTCACAGCAGTCTGTGCAGTGATGTGGGTGCAACCCACAATTTTGGCTCCAGCCAATGGCTTCTCTCCCTGAGCTCTCTTCCTCAAAGCCATGAGAGCAGGCATCTCTACAGTGCACAAATACACAAAAGACATTAATGCATGCCTGTAATGTGTAAATAAACAGCATTTTTTGCTTGCACATCCTTGACTTAAAGCAAAACTGTAAGTTTTAGTGGATGAAGCATAATAATAACTAAATGTTACTTGCGCAGCAACATGGTTTTGGTAATTATGCGAGCTGTGCTTCATGAATGACTCCGATGGCTTGAGGCACATCACTGTGCTCATGGTTACAAATGATCACATTACCAGTGCGAAAGTCACTAAAAATACTGAAAATCTCACTATAACAAAAGACATATCTGGAAAAAAAAAAAAAAAAAAAAAAAAAGTAAGGAACTTACATTTTGTTGTTGTTTTATAATGTAAAAAAAGTCTAGCAACAGTCACACTATATATCACGATTGCTATTCATATCAAATAATGGTTGAAACTATAACTTGGAAAGATTATTTATAGACAAATGGACCAAAACAGTAACTGGTTAGAGATTGACATTGTTATCACGGCTTTATAAGCCCAGTCAGTGCACAGCAAATGTGCGGCAATGGTAAATGTGATTTGTGATTTATTACAGGTACTCGCTTATGGAAGCTTGTTTCTGCCAAGGGATAAAAAAAAAAAGGTAGCTGCATCTTTCTCTCTTACAGTTCAGACTTTTTTCTCTTGCAATTCTGAGTTCATATCTTACAACTGCAATATATAAACTCATAATTACAAGATATAAATTGACAATTGCGAGATATAAACTCAGAATTGCAAGTTATAATCCCAGGATTGTGAAACAAAAAAAAAAAGATTTTTTTTCTCATAACTTGAAGCTATCTTTTTCAGGAAAGTCAAAATTAAGAGATAAAAGTCCCATTTACATTTTTATTTTTACTTTATCACATGGCAGGATTTTTTGGCAACTTTTTTTTACTGCTTGTAAACTCTTTTCAGCTCAAGTTTTGTTGTAACTTCAAGCTACTAACACTGCATCTACCAGTAGCCTGACTATTCCTTTATTTACAGATGTGGTATAAACACACATCCAAATGATTAAAGTATGCCGTTTCCTGGGAAATCCATCCCAACAGCTCTTTATAAATAGAAATAACTGGTTTTATGATGTACTCGCTCATTTAAATTGTTAATTTTTACTTTTGTTAACAAATAAGTCACAAAATGTAACTTTAAACATGAAAGACGGTTTTAAAGCTGATAAACAGACAGGCTGTGTGTAAGTGCACACTGGAGTATTTGGCCATGTGGTTACGAGGGGCTGAAGGGGGCGCCCTGCTGTCTCACAGCGCACACTGAACATATGGCCCCTCAGCAGCACAGGAAGAACATCAAAACATGCTTCGCTTGATCTCACACAAACACTTTTACTTCACACATAAACAAATACCAGTGGCTTAATATGTTGACAGCAAAGAGTGAACGGCATTGCACAATCAGCAGTCATCCTCGTAAACAGTTATGGCTTGTCGGCACATAAACATTAAGACACAAGAGGCCCTTCCAACCTTGCTCGGCAATCTCGATCTCCCTGCGTCCGAAGTCGGCCTGTTTGATGTTTTTGATGCAGAAGTCTGCATTGCCCTTGGAGTTCTTCTGCTGCTTGTCGCGGGGAGAGGTTTCGTCATCGGAGCTGTCAGTGTACGAAGCGGCTGAAAAAAGAAATAATAAAGAAACAAAAATTATGTAAATGTGTGTATCTGTTTTTCCATGAACACAGTCCTAAGAGAGCCCTGCAGGAATGTAGATTTTACTTCCCCACCTAAAATCTACTCTCATTTATCAATGTAATCCTCTTAAAGAGGCCTGCCAGAGAACCCACACAGGAAAGCCTTTGTTCACATGACTAACCTGACACTCCACATTAGACCCCTGACGTATGGCAACACATTATGTAGCCCACCTGACTAAGGTTTAACAGGACGTGCGCATGTGACTGTACAGTATGTACTGGTGCTTGCAGAACGCCATACCTGAGCTGTAACTGTCTGTAGAAGACTGTGAGATGGAGCGAGACAAAGACCTGCGGCCGATCTTGGTGGGACGTTTGTTGAACTCCTGCTTCTGGTCTGCAAACTGGATCTGTCATGAAAAAGGGTGAGAGGTCAAGAAAAAACCATAATGAGAAACCTTACAGTGAGAAAAAGAAAGAAAGAAGTCTCATGTTCACCAAGGCTGGTAGTTTAAAAATATATTTTATTTTGTTTTCAATTTCTTCTCTTTCATGTTTTTTTCTAATAGAAAGGGTGATAAATGAATTAATTTGATGTTAAATACACAGAAAGCCACTTCACCTCGTCAGTATAGTGAAGAGAAACACTGTTGTTCTTTGAGGTCATTTATAATTTAAAGCTTGTAAGCAGCATATGTAATAATTAACTGTAATAATTTACATCTGTTAAGTTGTAAATTCAGGTTATTATGTTTTCCTTTGCCATTTACACAATGAATGGAAATATGGCAAAGCTGGGTTGGGATAGGTCAATGAACAGTAAAATGTCTGGTTTAATTTAAGTCTTTAAGGATTAAAATAGCAACACAAACAAGGCTATATGAAATTTAAAAACAATATTAAAGTAAACTGTTACTTAAAACAATACATTTTTATATAGCTATTAGTAATAACTAGACTTTGTACAGTATGGGGTGCAATCTCTCATAGATGCATGTACCCAGATAGAGACAAGAATTATAGGCACATATACCCGCAAGGATAACAGTCAAAAGAAATTAGCCAGAACATTTGTGGCAAAAATAGATGTTAATGAAGTTTCCTAAATGGTCTAACAAACATCTTCTTATTTCAGGAGGTCTTTGGTTTGATTATTGAAAAAACAGCAATACAGAATGAATGATTATTCAACTTTAAAAGGCAATTATTTAAATAAATAACACAAAAGCACCAGGGCTGAACGAGCAAAGGTGATTTTCTGAATGACAAAAAAATTATATATTTTATTAACAATATCTTAAACTTGTGCATACTTCCTGAGGTTGGATTTTACACCCCAAATGACCTTTGAACTGTTTTCCATTTTTCTGAGCAGATAATGCTCAGTGTGCCTATTACCACAGGAAGTGACAAACGAGTATGTAAACAATGACAGGTCCCAGTACAATGCTACAACTTACATGTTAAGCTGAATATCAGGAACAAGCCTTTACAGTTAGGCAGATTTGACCGTGATAATTCTGATATCATAAACTTGATAACTCCATCAGAATCCTTTATAAATGCAGTCGGCCACCACTAATCTGCTCTCAATGAAAGTCTGGAGCGAAAACCATTGAGAGCTCTTCGTAGACGTGTCGGTAAACTGCGCTACTATTAATGGCTTGACAGCTGTTGCCTGCAGAGAGGAACGCGCTGCGTGAATCGTGAGAGGATTACGGCGCGGTGCAGTCATCCCCTGCTGACGTTATTATCTGAGTCAACAGCAAGCCTCAAATCCCCCTGCTCCATCAAGAGATTTTTAAAAGCATGACTATTACATAACCCTGTGCCATATCGGTGTTCAATCAACCATGTACGGAGTGATCACTATGATTAATCTTCAGGCATTAGGTTGAAGCTATAGGAGGTGTTGTTTTCAGGATGGATGGCTGGCTTTTAGACCGTGAGAAAAACACACAGTTATGCAGACAAGTTTAAGACCCTGACTTACAGAGACCTTTATTCACACAAACACACCGCTGTGCCCAAAAGCACTTGAGCAATTGTCACTCGCAGTGGTTTTGCAACAATAGCGCTACAGAGAAACAAACACCCGTAGACTTTGTGAACTTCAATTTGGCACCTGTTCATTCCTTATTGCTTGGCACAAATGGCTGAAGGACTACTGGGAATGTTTCACTATACAGGAAACACTATATCCCAAATCACATGCTTACAGGAAAAAAATAATACTAATCTGATAAGAAAAAGCTCAGAATGCTCAGATTCAGTGAGAAATCTGGTGAAAAACCAAATTTCCACGATTCACCATCTAAAAATACTACTCTGGTCCAAATTTGTTTAAAATTGTAAGTGTTCAACTCTACAAAAGACACAAAATATGCAAAAGAGACTTAACTCACAATTAATACCAACAGAGTATAATGTTGCTAAGATAACAGCATGGCACTCCAAGTATAAAAACATAATGCACACGCAAATATTGGGTAAAATAATACCAGAATCTGTGTTTAACCAAGATGTTATTGGCTTTGTCAGACCTGTAGAATGTTTTTTCCTCGATTTCAAGGTTGAGCGGGAATCAAGGCTTCAAGACAGCATTCTTGCAATGCATATATACAACAAAAGTATGCAACATTAAGATGAAAAGGCACCACCACTGTGCTTTTATGCAATACATTTTCCATTATGAATTGTGAAACAGCTTGGTTTATTGGATTTTTGGGTCAGACAACCAAACCACTCCAGAATTAGTTTGTCCATTAGGTCGGACAACCATAACAGTCCAGAGTTCACTTTGTCCATTGAGTCGGACAACCAAACCACTCCAGAGTTAGCTTTGTCCACTGGGTCAGACAAACAAACCGTTCCAGAGTTTGTGGACATCCAAACCCCAACAGAATTTTTGTCCATTGGGTTGGACAACAAACCAAACCACTCCAGAATTTTTTTTGTCCATTGGGTCTGACAAGCAAACCACTCTAGAATTTTTGCCCATTGGACTAGACAACCAAACCGCTCCAGAGTTTGTTTTGTCTATTGAGTGGGACAACCAAACCATCCCAGAGTTTCTTTGCAATTGGCTGAATTGTTCAGGTGATCTCAGAACAATTATTCTGGTGCAGAATTGAGCGTGACTGGCAAGTTCATGTTTGCCTATAAGAACCAAACTAAGGGAGCAAATGCACCAAGTTCTGAAACAAAACAAAACAAAAAAAATCGAAATGAGCCAGGTGTGAAAACACCCTGAATTTGTATTTGCACCAGGCTGACAGATCAAGGCCAACAGAGGTCAACGATGGTCGAAAGACATTGCATTGGACCCCCTCTCGCTCTCTATGGCAGAAGACACACATTGCCCCCTGCTAATCCATGCTGAGCACACAGATGGCTCTGGACTATTTTCATTCCAGAAGGTTAAGCTTTCAGCCCACAGGGAAGCCCGAAGACCACCCTGTCACTGTCTCCCCTCTTACCTTCTTAACTGAGGGCTCTGCGATCTCTTCATCCTTCTTTTTCTTCAGCATGACACACAGGAAAGCGAAGAGAGACAGAAAGAAACCAAGTACCAAAAGGGAAGGGACCGGCGTAGAGGAAGTGGACTTTTATACCAGCTTTACACGTGGTCAGTCTGAACTGATCCCAAGGCCTTTGCAGCACAATGCTAGACTGTTTCCCTTTGGGGTTTTTTGTGCATCTGTCTTTTAATTGTTAATTGTTTAGTGGCTGGAACAATTCTGGTTGAAGTTGGCAAAACACGCGTATGTGTGTGCGGAGGCTTTTAGGAGTGGTGGTTTAGGAGGTGATTACTGCGTCCCATGCTTAAGATAATGAAACATGCCAAGGACACATACACTCACACACTGCCACCACTGACCCTGACAAAGGGTTCTTTGTGTTTTTCTGGTCCTAGAATACACACGCAGAAGGGGACAGATTGGAAGTACCAAGGGATAATTACTCTGACATGTTCTTGAGTTCATTAACCTCACCTTTATGACGAACATCAGCATCACAGTCGCAGCTAGTTGATTATCAAATGTTGGCCTTTAACAAGTAAAATTTCCTAAGACTTTACAAACACTTCAACATCGTAAAACACACAAATTGCTGAGGCATGTTTTACCATAGCCCAATCTTGAAAGCAGAGCTAATGAACTGGTGGTCGTCCTGTAAGAATTTGGTGGTCCACATCTCCTGTGAACTTCTTGTGAAATGTATTAGAGGTGTGGTTTGAAAACTTTTCCCAGTATGACTTCATACCTTTCCCATGGACCTGGATCACACATTACTTTATCTAGGGAGTTTACAAAGTCAAATATTTGAGCACTATTATCAGTGTTTTGTGGGTTTGTGCATTCTGCCGATGTAATTTGCACAACAAAACGGACTAATACACTTAAAGCCTTAATGTAATTCAAACAGTAGAGCCTGACGTCAAGGTCATGGGTTCAATTCCCAGAGAACTGAATAAATGTGTACCTTCAATGCAATTTAACTCATTTTGTATAATAGTGTCTGGCAAATGCAGAAATATAAATGTTCAGACCATGCCGCACATTTATTTTAAGGTCAGAAACGTGTACGCAAATACAAATGCAAATGTTTGGCCAGCACTGCAAATGTGCGGTTTTAAACTAAACGTGTTACTTTTAAATCTTTGTGGCATTGAACCAAATGTGATGTACAGGAGCTTGCTATAAACATGTAAGTATTAACTAACTTAACAAGATTAGTTATGTAGTAGAACTGAAAGATTAAAGTGTCTATAAAAGATGCTTTAGTTTACATTTATGTATTCCTTTAGTTAAAACAGTAAAGCATGGGATTAGCAACGCCAAGGTCATGGGTTCAATTCACAGGAAATGTGTAAACAAGTATACCCTGAGTGCAATGTAATGTTATCCACTTTGGATAAAAGTGTCTGCCAAATGCATAAATGTAAATGTTAATGCCTGCTGCTGTGCCGCATGTCGCAACTTGCATTGCATTATACAGTTGTCCTAGCAGACAGTCCTGTTTAAGATTTTGCATGTGTACCAATAAACTTACTGACATCACCGAGTTCAGAGAAGGATTTGTGGTTTTGCATTAAGTTTGTTAATGCAAAACCACAGCTAGTTCATTCAGAGGAAAAAATAAATAGAAATTCCTTGGGTTTTATTAATATCTAAGAAAAGTAGTCTAAAAAAAACTTGTGCAACATGAAAAGGTCATCATCCAAAATGAAAAGACGAGGATAATCTTATACTGAAACAAAGCATTTTGTGCTATTATGTCCTCTTTTAAAATGATGCTGAACATTTTGCCAAAAGAGAATGAGGTATTTTAATCTTCCAAAGGTAATATGAATGGATTTATGTATTAAACAGGAGGCAAAAAGCTCCATTTCTGAGAATGACACAAAGGCCGTATGTTACCGGAGGAGAGATTCAGGCCACATGAGCAGCGCTTCCATGAAAAAAGATCACTTATGTAAGAAAGAGAGAAAAAACTAGAGAAAGAGAGAGACGCTCGCATCACATTAACGGTACATTTCATTGACACGGCTGAGAGCTGATGATTAAAGAACGCTCATATTTCCTGCAAACGGATGTCCAAGTGTTCATAGTCCAGCTCTAGTATGTTTTTCACGTTGAGAGCTTCCGCAATAAATGCAAACACAGCCATGCTGCAGGATGCCATTGACTTCATCGGTCATTTGCTGAAACGTTGAATCCTTTTTCTAATGTTACTTAACGATAATCATTAGACTGCAGCTTTGTTTAAAACCCTAGTGAGCTGCCTGCCAAGATGACATTAACCATGTATCATAAGAAAATGTAAACATTATAAAAAAAAAGAATGACAGTGTAAAGTCTTTTTAGTCTCAAAGTGCGTATACACAGTATAAATATCCTTGTTGAACGGTAGTGTATGTAGACAGTAAGGCAGCTTTCTAAAGTTTTGACACAAAGCTGAGGAATAATCAATAACTACAACTGTGGCACAATATCAATGTGAGTTTCCTTCCACATTATTACACATCACAATGAAAATCTACAGCGTCTAACAAAGATATCAAACACTCACAGTATACATATTGTTTCCTCAACTACTGTTCTATACTGCTCTTTACACTATAGATGTGTGCTGATTTAGAAGCAAAGAAAAAATGAATAATGAATGCAAAGCAACAGCTTAAATCTCCGCTTCCTGTCCCGGTGAAGAGTGGGCGCAGAACAGGAGCCAAAATAGAAGCCGGCTCATGCAAGTCCTCGTCTTTTAAATTCCTGTCACAATGATGAAAGCCAAGGGTTGGTGTGCCAGGGCTATTGTTTATTTAGACTGCTGTGGTACAAATTGGTAATCGCACTTGCGTAATGGTGGCACTGGGCAGCGGGGAATTCAAAACCAGCATTTTGCAATGCTTTCGTTTACTCTAGATGAGACTTGAGTTTAGGCCTACATTAATAAGTTAGTGTAGATCTTCTAGACTTGAAACGCAGAACTCTCTGCAGGGTAGAGCTGCAAACAACGGTTCAGAAAGCTCCTATCATCACGCTGAGCTCTGAGACAATAAACAAGGACACTTGTAATGGAAATTTCATGAGATATGATAGTCTGGAATTTACTCCAGGACAAAAGGTTGCACATGCGCACACAATCTTACATAAGCGTGGTACGGAACAAGAACATTTATCACCAGGGATGTCAGAACCAATGTATAGATGGGCTTGTTCTACGCAGATTGCATGCCAACAGGAGAGGAGAAGAGGAGAATAACTGTACAAGATAAGAGGAAAAACATTTCGTCCAGACAACAAATGACAGAACCATACAAAAACTGTGGGCCAAACAGCAGAAAAAAAAAAAAGGTGGTAACGTAATTGTAGCCGCCCGACATCACTTCTGAGCACATAACAGAAATGGAGTCACTTGAGTGTCAAAAATCGAACATTTTTCTGCAGTAGGGAGCAACGAGTTATAGCTCTCCTGAGAACAAAAACATGATTTTTTTTTTTTTTTTTTTCACCCCCTGAGCTTTTCATTACAGGGCAGCAGCCACGTCAGCCTGAGGTCCTGAACATCTCTGGAGAATCATTAAATTTGTTCTCTGTGGAAAGACGTGCGTAAAGAGATTCACAAGTCCTGTGCAGCACCTGCATCAAGTGGTGCAGCACAAGGCTGAGCTATATAGCTCATTATAACAGAGCATTATATGCATGAACTGAAAGATGCCTACCTGAATGCAATGTAAATCACTTTTAACTAAGAGTACGCATAAATGTCTGCCAAATGGATAGATGTAACAAAAGTGTTGCTTAATTTTATATAATCAAAATCACACATTTATGTTCAATGAATTTTATCAACAATATACACTATAACATATGGAAGCTTATTTCTGCCATGAAATAAAAAAATAAAAGATAAAAAAGGTGAAAAAAAAAAGTGTTTTTTCTCCAAAATTTTGAATTTCATTATTCAGTCTTTTTCCCCCTCAAAATTTTGAGTTTACACCTCAAATATTTGATTTTTTTCCTCAAAATTCTAAATTTTGAGGAAGTTTACATCTTCCAATTTTAACTTTTCTTCCCAGAATTCTAGTATATTACTTATCACCAAGGATCGGTAATATAGTGAAGTACTAAATATTGAAAATAAGAGAAAAATTCAGCCTTAGATTCCTTATTTTAAAAGCCTTTGGTCTGCAAGGAAAAAAAAAATTAAACTAATATTTGTTGCCGTCAGGCACCACTGCATCATAAAAGACAAAAATCTTAATAGCTTAAAGGCAATTGATCTTTTGCATACGCTTCAACTGTTCAGGGCCTATTACTTTTGCTGTGACACACAGATCTGCGGCTCTGCATTCTTACTGTGGGACAGTTTACAACTTCATAGACAGTTTTCATCCTGGCATTTTCACTTCTAAGCCACACGATTTGCAAACCATAAAGTGACTCCCATAGCAACTACACTTTACAGTCAGAACAGATAGGGTTCGGGGTATGGTGGGTAGCATGGGTAATGTGATACAACACGGCGGCCCGCTCTGACTAATGACGGCACCAGAAATGAGAGAGCCCGTTGCAACAGACACCGAGGATCATCTCAGGGCACTTAACCGGAGAAAGAGCTTTTGCGACGCCCATTCACTCGGATAGTAAATCAGACAAATTAGCTCCAGGCTAAAGTCAAAGTATGGGCGCTTGGGAATCTTCTTCCACCTAGACGGTTTAATTTGACGCATAGGCCTAACAGAAGGTATATGGAGAATACCCATAATTCAAATGGCCGATCCAACACTAGCAACAGTGTGGCAAAGAACACTGGAAGGCGTGACAGGTAATTTGCTTCCTGCTCGGATGACGGCTCACATTGTGGGACATGTGCGCTCAAGTGTTCGCCGTCCAACACGTAATGTACCTGACAGATTTGATTACCATTTCTTGAAATTCAGCCCTTCCTTTTTTCTTCGTATCCTTCAGACACAAAATAATAGGATTGTATTCCTACAAGCCCAATATATCACTGGGCTTGGCAAGGAGTTTGACCTTTCCTACAATGAAGTGTTGAAAAGCACTCAAGCAGTGCAAAGCATCTGGACTTTGATGTGGATTTTTCCGCTCTGAAGAACCAAGGTTAGCTGTAGTTGAAGGGTCTGTTCGGACTTTGCCAGTATTGGTAAACGGAAATCAGTCTAAAGGACTTTAATGGAAATTCACAGAGTACTATAGTAGTCTTACTCATCGTAAAGATGTTTTCTTGCTCTCTACCTCCTCCAAGTTCATGACTAATAGACAAAACTGCCATGATTTCATCATATCAAAAGCATGAACTAGAGTTCATTCTGTTTAATAAATGTCTTCATACTCTGCACTTGTTCTGTGAATATATAAAAGCAATCCACCTACGCAAAGAGCTCAGCTGCAAAGGGTTAGGGGGCGGTCAGCTACCCCATGGCCAATTCAGACTCTTTCTGAAGGAGCCATTCGATACCACGTCCCGCTATTAACAAAAGCGCCTTGGGACGTTTCAGCTGTACCAGAAGAGCAAAAAAAAAAAAAAAAGAAATGCAGAAATGTCAATATCAGCCTACAAGATGTGTTGTTCTCATGCCCTCTGCTATAGACTCGGTTCTTAAACACACACAGCGAAAGTTGTGGTTGTAATTGCAAACCCAAAAATTGAGGTTGCAGTGAACACACCCTCACAGACATGCTAGGGTAATAAAAACGTGGGGACCAAAAACAGATTTTTAAAACAGAGCAGATTCTCAATTGCTTCAAAATATTTTACTTTTTGGAACTGGGAATGGTGAAAGAACTAGAGATGCAATGATATTAAAAATCAAATGGATACTGATGATAAGTTGATAATTATTTTCATGTTACAGTTGATATCTGGTGAGGATTATGGTCTTTTAAATAATGTCGGTCCTTAAATGCAAAATATTTCAAGTGTACCTAAAGTATACCTGCAATAATTCCACTTTAGTGGAGTACAGTTATATCTATCTTTAGTTAAACTTCAGCACTACTTTTGCACAATTAAAAAGCATTAAGCACAAAATTAGTTGTTCCAATTTAGCAGACTTTTAGTATACTACACTGGTATATTTAAAGTATTAAAGTAAAAGTTTTATTAAGTACATATGTACATGTATTTGTAGTTTACTTAGCATAAAATAAATGTATTTTACATACATTTTAGTATATTTATTTATCACTAGGGAAATGATTTCTAAAGGATCATGTGAAACTGAAGACTGGCGTAATGATGCTTAAAAGTCAGCTTTGCCATTAAAAAAATTAATTATATTTTATATTAAAATATATTAAAACAGTTCCTTATAAGTGTAATAATATTACTGTTTTTACTGTTATCGGTCAAATAATTGCAGTCTTCTAAACTTCTGACCTAAATTGCACAGTATTTATAAATTTTTATAGTGGCTGGTAACCTCTGTTACCGATATATCTATATTTTGTTTAGACTTTTTAACCCTTATGACCAATACGGCTTTGGTATTACAAACTGCTGTGGAAATCAGACTGCATAAAAATCAACTGGAACACCAAGTAGGTCATGAAAGGAGCCCATATCAAAAGCAGAGACTGGCCACTTGAAGGGCTCGTATTCAGACGCAGTCCTTTGGACTTTAATTCAAGCAGCCGCTCTCTCTGAGTGTTCTTCCACCAGTATGAACCTGTTCCTGCAAGCCCACTCTGGAAATTTCACTGTTCCACGGGCAGTGACGAGCGGCAATCATTGTCTAGAGGTCCTTGGATAAAAGGCTTCTATTTATGTGCCAGATGGTGTTCTTCTGACTAAGCACATACAGAGAGAGAGTGCGATGTTCTCTCCGTTCTCTTCGTATTTGGGTTTAACGCAGACTGCCAGCATGTTCTTTCACAGCGTGCTTATTCTGAAGAGATGAGGGAAAAGCAGAAAATCATCCCACATAGTATTCTAAAATGAGAAGAAAAAAATTCACTGCTGTGGGCTAGGAAAGGGGTAGGATCAGATCTCGAAGACTAAAAATAGTTATTATTTAGCAAGTAGTTGTTGCATCCAGTTCATTTGCCAGCCTTGAATTTTATCTGTAGCAGAAATCTAATCCTAAACAAATCTAATTAAGGTGAGCAGATGTTATTTACTGCATTGAAAATTATCCTTCAAGGCGCTATGACAGTCCTTCAGAACATCTGAAAACTTAATATCTAAACGAATGCCAAGAGGTCAAGGTCTTGCCAGTAATTCAGCGCCTGCTAATAATTTCTAAACACAATCTGGTTAAAACATTACACTCCAATGACAGCCGTTCAAAATTAGCATGTGCTCAATCAATATACAGATTTTACTATATTATAGTACAAATGTGACCCTGGACCACAAAAATTGAGATCTTCTGAAAGCTGAATAAATATGCTTTCCATTAATGTACGGTTTGTTAGGATATGACAATAATTGCCCGAGATAACACCTATTTGAAAATCTGGAATCTGAAAAATCAAAATCAAAAGACTGAGAAAATCACTTTTAAAGTGGCCCAAATTGTATTCTTAGCAATGCATATTACTAATCAAAAATTATTTTTTGATATTTGCGGTAGGAAACTTACAAAATATCTTCATGGAACATGATCTTTACTTAATATTCTAATGATTTTTGGCATAAAAGAAAAATCAATAATTTTGACCCATACAACGTATTTTTTGCCATTGGTATAAATGCTACTTAAAACTGGTTTTGTGGTCCAGGGTCACAAATGTTTTCTGATGCCAACAGCAAAAATGGCAGATTTCAAATGAAATATTTTTACTTGTGCACCAGTCAAGCAACAGCCACTGAAATGCATGGGAACGCTAACTTTCCCCAGTCATTATAGACCTCCTTGCAACAATGCATGTTTGGGTTTTCTCAGCGGCACACATTATCTGTTCACCCTGACTCTGATATTATTGCTGAAGTATAGCCTTGCTGGCCAAACAGAATGTATAACATGATATTTAACCATACACAAACCACTCTCCTATTGTCATCTGTTATGCATTAATAAAGACCAAGACAAAGAAACAAGCAATTTACTGATGAGATAACATCTGCCTGGCTCCATTGTTCAACAACAACCATGAATAGAATAAATAAAGGTCCCCTAGACTACCATCAGCAAACGCCACGCATCTGACTTCACTCCAACCGGTAAAGGGAAACAGTTTGAGTTTGGTGGACAAAAACACAGATGCACAAATCCACTCTGAGCTTGTTAAGTATTCAACTTATCCTGTTAAACTTATCCTAAATCGAGTGCATCATTAACTACAGCAGGTGCAGGAAAAACAACGATCCAAGAATTACTTGCCATGCATAATGTTGCAATTTTATAACAAACTAAAATGGTTTATCAATTTTAGTCTATGCTGTCAATTTTGTGATAAAAAGGGAATGCACAAAGGCTTTTCAAGTCTAAACTTATAATCAGGACACATCTAAGGACCATTTTAAATTACATCCACTGGTAATTTTAGGATCAAATGAGTATTAATTGTATTTTAATACTGACTTCTAGCCAATTTTAATATCTTCAGCTAAAGCTCAATGCTTTCAATGTATCAGGGCCTCCGCCTCGCTAATTTTGGCTTGAGAGCAGATGGCTGCAGCCTTTTTAGAATCATCAATGTGTCTGACGCTCAATCATTCCTGTAGCTCCACATAAGGAACAAATAGCAGTTCAGGATTTCAGAGACGTGTGAGAGAGAGAGAGAGAGAGAGAGAGAGAAGAAAATGAGAAGGATCTTATTACTCAAGCCAGTTACTGATTCCTAATTCATAAGAGGACAGCGAGACCGACTTCAAAGAGAGCAAGACAACCCTAAGAAGGCCTCATCTCCACTCTCAAGTCAAATATAGCAACATCAAAAATAAAAGCGCTACGAAATGTACACAGCAGACATGCTTCATAATTGTCACTAATGTTTACGCAAGCATGCATTTCATTCAGATCCATCCACTGCATTATCTAATCTCATTCTCTACGAAGAAGAAGAAGGCATCCAAACTGCAGTGAAGCAGAAGAGGAAGAAACCTTATTCGGTTTTATGTTGGCCAATGAAGCTACTGGGCCACAAGATGAGCGTGAAAGCACAGCAAGTCCCTGAAGCAGAAATACTATGAAAGCGATGCCTTGCTGCACTGATTTATTGACTCTGGCATATGAGCAGTACATGGAACAGTTACAGACAGTGTTTGGCTAACTGCATTTAATGTGCAAAAAAACAGGCTTGATGCAATGACTGGCATGAGGAGAAACAAATGTCACGGTTTAGCATTAGCAGAATTAAGCTTGTTACTGGTATGCTGAGTCAGAAGGGCAAGAAATCTCACTGCAGTTTTTCCCATAATGCACTGCACTGCTGAATAGGGAAGGGCCAGAATAAAGGATGACATCACACCCAGTGACGTTCATCCTGAGTGAATGAACAATCAACTAATCAATCGACCCACACATTTAGCTCAGAAGTGATGTTCTGGGTCATTGGCCGATTAAAGTCAATGAAGCCACACACTCTAAAAGCTGAAACGCTTTCAGAGCAAGTTTCATGAACACCATGCAATCAAAATGACCGCTCTGTCGTGAGCTGTCCAATCAGAGATGTTCGGTAACAAAAGTGTGACCCCTTAAAGAGTAGCAGCAAGCCACAGAAACACTAAAGTATTTTCAACCTTGTACCAGATCAGAAGCATTACAGTAACTGGACTCCACTTCTTTGATCTGCAGAGGTGGTTGCGGTCTGAAAGAAAAATGATGGACTGCAATTTAGGAATACGTACACACTACAAAGAAAGTCTAGGGTACGCTGAAATTGTAGGTTTGTGTGGACAGACTGCTGCAAATAGATATTTTACTCAACCAAATATGTAATTAAGAACACTACACTTTGCCATAAAGGTCATTTTTAGGTTTGCCTCATTTCTGGCTCATTTTAAATTATTAAGAGACAAAACTGTTTGTCTGTGCTCCTGACGTCCATTTACTTCAATTCAAATGTGGGAGACAAGTTAAAGGAGAAGTTCACTTCCAGAACAAAAATTTACAGATAATTTACTCACCCCCTTGTCATCCAAGATGTTTGTGTCTTTCTTTCTTCAGTCGTAAAGAAATTATGTTTCTTGAGGAAAACATTCCAGAATTTATCTCCATATAATACAGTTTCAGTGCAGCTTTAAAGGGCTTTAAGCGATCCCAGCTGAGGACGAAGGGTCTTATCTAGTGAAACAATCGGTTATTTTCCAAAAAAAGGCATTTTTGTAAAAGGCATTTGATCTTCTTTGCACATTCACTTTGTAAACACTGGGTCGGTACTTCTGCAGCGATGTAAGACGATTTTGAAGTTGGAGGAGAAAATTAGTTTTTCTACCTACTCTAACTGTATTGACCCAGATTACAGAGAGTTCGCATGTGCATCGCAGAGAATAGACAAGACGAGCGTTTGAGGTTAAGTAGTATATAAATTGTAAGTTTGTTTTGCTTCTTCCTCGGATGAGATCGCTTAGAGCTTTTTGAAGCTGCACTGAAACTGCATTTTGGAAGTTCAAACTCACAGGCACCATAGAAGTCCACTATATGGAGAAAATTCTGGAATGTTTTCCTCAAGAAACAATTTCTTTACGACTGAAGAAAGAAAGACACTAACATCTTGGATGACATCAGGGTGAGTACATCACCTGTAATTTTTTGTTCCGGAAGTGAACTTCTCTTTAAATGCAAATCAACATTCAAGTAAAGCCACAGCACAAGGCCAATATATGATTAAGATTATTAAGATTAACATCCATGGAACCTTTCCATTGCACAGTTCCTTATAGTGGAAAAAAAAGGTTCTTTTTAATTTTGAAATGCAAGATAAATGTAAGAAGAAAGCTTCTTTGGGGAACAAAAAAAAATAGTTCTCTCATGTCATTGCTTTTAAAACATTTTTGGAACCTTTATTTTCAGTGGAAAACACTAAAATTGATGCAGGATGCAGAAAGGTGCAGGTTATCCTCAGGTTATCTTCTGGTAAATTCAACAATGTTATGAAGTTTGAGGTGAGCCATACCACTAAAAATCAAGGTAAAGGTCACACTCAATCCATGCATTTCAGCAGCTGTGGTCTTGAGGTTTGTATTTTTTTTTTAGCTGGTAGAAAGGAAAAGGAAGAGAAACGAGGGTGGCTTTTCTTACCCTTTTGTGAGAGTCTTTTGTGATGCAGCAGTTTTTGAGCACAATGAAGGTTCTTTGTAAGGGGCTAGTGCAGGGGTCTAGGGTGCATTCCTGAGCCGTGGATCCTGCATATGTGTCCGCTCCACGGTTAACTAATTGAAAAACCTGAGGCTCCAATGCAATACAAACGCCATCAGAAATCATCTGCTTAATTTCCAGCAGCATAAATCAATGGAAGTGTCACTTGTGAACAGAAGGCCAATTTGGTCAGTGGAAAAGCTTTTGTTCATTCAGTCAGGAGCACATTCCTGTCTAACGCCTGACCGGTGGTTTAATCCTTCACATGCACAACTGATGTGAATTCACTCCTTCGCTCAACATCGCCAGAAACCTGAATTTACTCAGTGAGCAAATGTATAAACCAACAGGATTAAAATGTTCTCATAGGATTTTATTTCCCAATCTCTCTAAAGAAAAGCTTAACATATAATATTGAGCAAAGAGCGAGAGCAAATAACCAACTGCCATGTACACAGCTTGGACCCGGTGTTCCTGTATCATACGACCAGCCGTACAATCCGACAACAGCTGGCTGCTTCCAACAGATTTGCCTTCTTGATGCTTATTTTCACTCTTCTAGCCCTGCTATTATAAAGCTTACTCATGAAAAAGCACGACAAGCAAGTCACAGATTGCAAACCAGCGGCTTATCAAGCCATGGTACTGAAACTGCCATCACTTACGCAGGTATGTTGGGAAATGGGAGCAACATATGGCAGCAAATCTTCAAAAGCAGAGAGAGAGTAAAACTAAAAATGCTTTTATGCCCAAAAAAAGAACAGGAGAGGATCAGAGAAAGTAAACAGGGCCCTGTGATTTCCACAATGCGGAACACATGGACAGAACTGTGGATTCCAGTCATAATAATGGAATTCACAGAATAACATGGAATGTCATGGAATACGGCATATCTGAAACTCAAGGGTCTCCATGGCAACCAAAATATCAAAATTTAAGATCTTGATTTTATGAAATTGTGACAAATATTTTACTATTACACAGTGGAACGTACTCCTCAAAGTAATTAAAATAAATGTTAAAATGACTGAAACTTTTTTTTTCTATTTTTTAAGGAATATCGAACAATTTATAATCCATGTTTATTTTTTTAATTAAATAAAATGGATTGCATTTGCATTTATTACATTGTAACTGATTAGCAAAATAATTTCTGGAAAAAAGGTAAAAGAGCCCTATTATTGTAAATGTTTATTAAATTGTTCAAGTTTTATGTATTCAGTTGGTTAAAATTTAAACCATTAAAAATATTCCTGAAAAATAAAACAGTAAACACAGAATTTGGGGGGAAAAAAACAAAAACAAATTAAACAGGGCTGTAAAAATTACATTTTTGTTAAGCACTTAATAAATTGTGAAATTACATAAATTTCATAATTTTGATTAATTAGGCATGCATTATTACAACTGAAATCTAATCGAACCGTTAAATGGGAAAGAAAAAAAAATGAATCCAGAAAAACTCTAATTGAATTTGGGAAAATATTCGGGGAGAAAAATAAAACATTTCATAGGGCCCTAAAAATGTTATTTATTTGTTAAACATTTACTAAATTGGGAAATTGTATAAATATCATTATTTTAATTAATTAAACATGTTTTGACAAATTGAATCTAATCTGTTAAAATGCAATCCAGGAAAAAAAATGGAAAATTAAATAAATAAATAAATAAACAAATAAAAAAGGAATCCAGGAAAAATAAAAATGGAGAAAATAAAGAATTCAGAAAAATTCAAATAGAATTTGGGAAAATATTAAAATAGAATTCAGGAAAAAAATAAAACAGATTTCATAGGGCCCTAAAAATTTGTATTCTTTATTTTTTCAAACGTTTAATAAATAGTGAAATTGTATACATTTCATTGTTTCAATTAATTAGACGTTTTTTTACAACTGAAATCTAATCTAACCATTAAAATGGAGTCCAAAAAAATTTAAATGAGAAAAAAAAAAAAAAAAAAAAAAAAAAAAAACACCAAAATGTAAATGGAATTTGAGAAAAAATAAGAGTTCTAGGCAAGAGAGCATGAGAGAGATGTCTGTCACACATCCTCTCCAGCATTGAGCTGGCACTTTTGTGTGTTTGTTTGGCTGGCTCACTCTCACCGTTGCCTCTGCAATACACAAGTCATTAAGGCAGTCAAGAAGACTCTGGGTGATTTCAGGTGAACAAATCCTGCTGCGGTGTGGTTACGGCTGCCTGAGGGAAAGCAAAATCTCAGCTGTGCCCTTTAAAGTGTTGAAGTGCACCATTAGGGTTGCTGCCAAGGACACCGAGTCATGGATGAGTGTTTGAGAGCAAGAGAAGATGATTCAGTGAGTGCACTGTTATCAGTAAGCTTCAGTACAAAACGTGCAGTTCAATTCTGTGCATCACTCCCTCAAAGCTTCAGTCTCCATGACCACCATTTACCTGAGAGCACGTCTAGTTGTGTTTAATCACACGTGTGTGTTCCTTTTTTCTTAAGCTCTTAAGACAATAAGTGGCACGAACAGAATATGGCCTTCCCGGAGGTATGCTATCATTCACACATGAGCCCCCTACAAGTGCAGATAAACACAGGCAGGTTCAACGTATAGGTCAGTCTCTCTGGTTCTGTTCTACCATCAATCAAAGTCTCCAAACTTCACACCATGGTGAGAAATATTTTCCTGTCAACTGCTCGCTGAAATCTCAGCACACATCATGTGAGCAACGAGGAACTTGGTACAGAGCAAACTTGAACGGAGACACGGACCCAATCACAGCGTGTACCGCAGGTCTCCTCGACCCTGATTTCAAAGCAAAAATTTTCAAACACTCCCAAAGGAGAAATGGAGGCGTAAACATGATTATAGGTAAAAAAAAAATAAGAGTTGGAACAAGTTAGTTGAATGGTGGTTGTTGACCTGATGTACATCTGTTGATTTACACATGCACATGTTGAATGAAGCCGAGCTACATCTAGGTTTGTTAGACAACTCAACTTCTGACAATTTTAGCCAGACTAACGTGTTAACTGACATCATAAAAAAAAAAAAAAAATATTATTTCAAAAGTGCACGCAAACAACCTCCAATAGATAATTACTACCAGTATTTTAATATTCATAAATATTTTCAATAAGCTTTTATTTAGTGCATTTTTTTTGCTTTAATTTACTTTTATTTTAGTTAAGTTTTTGTAAGTTTAGTACTTAAACAAAACTTATTTCTTATTGTTGCCAAGGCCTAATTTCCATTTAACATTGTCAACATCTCACCATTTCTCCACAACTGACTGCCAGTGTTATTTTATAATATTTATAAATATTTTAAATTAGCCTTACATATTATTTTCATATTTTCAGGTTACATTTTAATTTTAATAATTATGTGCTCTTTTAGTTTTTTTTAGCTTTAATTTATTTTACTTTTAGTATTTTTTATAGTTTAAGTTTTAAGTGTAGTACTTCAACTTAAACTATTATTTAGCTGCCAAAAGCAGGATTTCTAATTTATTTAACTTTTAAAGTAAATGTAAATGACTCACCATCTCTCCACAACTTACTACCAGGGCTATTATTTACATACTATTATTATTACATGAATATTAATGAATTTTATTATTATTATTATTATTATTATTTTTTTAGATTTTCAGTTTTCATTTTAGTTTTAGTAATTTTATTATGTGCTCTTGTATTTTTATATTTATATATATTTAGCTTAAATTAATTTTATTTCAGTTTTAGTAATTTAGTACATAAACTAAAACTTTTAAAAAAAAATATTTTTACTAATATTTTTATATTTGTAATTTTTTGGTTTTCTAATTTCAATTTAACCTTTTAAATTTTAGGCTTTTTCATCTTGCATTTATATTTTACTTTATCTTAACTTCAACTAAAAACATTAATGAAAATCACTTTTAATATTTTTTGCCAAAAATAACACCACTGCTTACTACAGTTGTTACTTTTTTATCTGTAGAAACTAACAGCAGCTGCACTCCACAGGCCCCATCCTGACCACTAGGCTACATACGATAAATATGAGGCCTACTTTCTGCGAAAAGCACAGGTCAACTGGGAAATCGCTTACATTTATATTGCTCTAAAAAACTTTTCCTTATCTTATCATATCATTATCACCAACCTCTAACAATCATTTAGGCTGCATTATTAGTTCATATTGTTAATATACACTATAAAAAAATAAACCAGCCTATATATAAATAACTGGAACATTCCCCACATTTGTCACGTACAGGGCTTCCCCCATATTATCTGCATCGCGTCATAAGCCTGTTAGGTCTAAGCATCCTGGGAACCAAAGCTTAGTGACATAACGTCACAACAGTGCAAGGTATGCACAAAGCTCATGCCTGATCCCAAACAGCAGTGTAAACACGTCTATCAGCACCTCACTTCCCCTCTACACCCTCAAACCCAGTCGTGTGAATGTGCACAACAGGTCACAACAATCCTTAGTCAAACTTCAGGCCATTTGCACCTACATGATGTGATGACACAGATAGGCCTGGATCAGAGATCCCGCTGCGGGACATGTCACTGCCTTCCTCTCCTCTCGCCCACTTTTCAGGAGCAACAGTGGCATGATGCAACACTGTGAACATGCTTTATGGGTGGCTAAATAGACTTGAGTTTTTTTCTTAGAAACAAGGAACATAAAGCCATAGTGCTTTGAAAGTAATGCAACAGCACCTTCAGGATAGGTATAAAAGAGTGTATGTGTCAAAACAATTTCTGGGCCATCACCAACCCCACTACAGGTCATCTAAATCCACTACAGTTCATCATCTCTGAAGAAATGGTCCAGAGTTAGCCTGCTAAGAACGTAACCTGTTGATATTCAACAGACATAGCCCACACTTAAAATCAGGGTTATTTTAGTTATCTAAACTAAGACCATAAAACTATATATATATATATATATATATATATATATATATATATATAGTTATATATAGTTATATATATAGTTATATATATATATATATATATATATATATATATAAAACTACTATAATAAAACTAAAACTGAAATAAAAATGAACAGATATTTTACAACAAAAATTAATAAAAATGACAAATAACAAAAGCTTTTTTCTACAATTCAGAGAATTGAACAATCATAAAATTTTAAAAAATTGAATGGAAATTATAAATGTTGCTAAGTTTAACTTGAAATATAAAATTGACTGAAGCTAAAATAAAATAAATGAAAGCTAAATATAGAAAAACATAACAAAATAACCACATAACAAAATTACTACAATTAAATTGAAAACTGAAAATATAAAAATAAAAACTATACACTTTGCCTTAAAAAGAAAGAATCAATTAAGAACTAAAACAAATACAGTACATATATACATATATTTATTTTATAATATTTTAGATTTATATACACACACATACATATACACACACATTTTTTTTTTCAAGGCCGAATTATGCACCAATGCTTGAAAAAAGAATAATTACGTCAAAAATTAAATACACAAGGCCATATCCAAATGTCACATTATCGCTCGTTTACATCTAATCCTTGGCTAACAATAAGAATAAAAACACATTTCTTTATCTTTTATCCTTGAACTGTATACCATCTTAATTTTGTCATCTAAGATAAGATAAGCAGATATTCTTTTATTGATAAGAGATTCATTGAGACCACAGTCTCTGTGAAGTCCTTCCAAGAAACAGTCAAGCCAGATAAGAGTCAAACCTAAGAGACCCGTGGAGTGAACCGGCAAACTCCCATAATTACCCAATCTAGCCCTGGATGCACAAAGCCCACAATAGAGAGAGGTGTCACAACCAGAGTGTTATTCACAATGAAACATAATAGAAGAGTGACATTTCTCAAGTTATATCAAGCGAGACAAAGTCTCTTTCCTCACATAAAATCTGACCTTGTATTTGAATAGGGAACAGAAATTACATTTATTTCGGAAAGTTAAATGGCATGGTTTCAAATGACCACATCGTCAATCAGTACACACGGACAGAGCAACCTAATCATAAGAGAGAACTGGAAAAACACTCAAACAATCAGCCACAACCATTTCACCGGCCTTGCTCCAATAATGTTAACTTCAACAAATGCCACAAAACTGACTTGCGAACACTCTGACTTGAACGCCTTTATCTGATTTGAAAGTGAAAAGCTAAACTAGAGGAAACTAGAGGAAGTAATGACTTGTGTGCTAATAACGCTATAAGAGAAAAACTGCAACTGAAACGAATGATAATCATAAACACTGCAATATCATTTCACAGCTGATCACAGTCCCACAAATAGGACTACAACACACTTTAAATTATTGTATATATACAATATGTATTAAGTTAATAATTAAAAGTTTATTAAAAGTTAATAATAAATAATTTACATTGTTATAAAATATTAATATTTTGAATAAACACTGTACTTTTTAAACTTGTTATTCATGAAAGAATCCTGAAAAAAAAAAAAAAAAAAAAAAAATCACAGGTTCCAAAAAATATTTGGCAGCACAACTGTTGATATTATCCAACATTGATCATTCTAATAATAAATCCGCATATTAGAATGATTTCTGAAGGATCATGTGACACTTAAGACTGGAGTAACAGCTGATAAAAATTCAGCTTTTCATCACAGGAATAAATTCTACTTTAAAGTATGTTAAAATATATAACATTATTTTATATTGTAAAAACATTTTGCAATATTACTGTTTTTTTTCTATATTTTTAATCAAATAAATGCAGCCTTGATGAGCATAAGAGACTTCTTTAAAGACTATTACAAGTCTTACTGACCCCAAACTTTTGAACGGTAGTGTATATATATATATATAAACACTTGGGCTACTTTACAACAATTGTCATTAAGATCAATATTAAACGTGATTATATTAAGCATTGCTTAAAATCATGCACAATCAAACAATTAACATGAAAGTGCAACAAAATTAAAAACATACAGCTGCTTATCTAAAGCATTACATAATGTGCTTACGAATTCGTCATTAAAGTTGTTATAAAAGTGTTGCAGTATCAAGCACGATGTGTTTTGGAACTGTATGTTTTGACCCGGATAAACGCATGCAGCGCCACGACACGCGCACTGCGGGTCTCTTTCAGTCATTGGTAAGAATCACTCAGGCGCTCGAAATCAACGTGATCCGATCAAAAACCCCGTGAAAGCACTCGGTACATCTGTCACCGATCATCCCCTGACAGCTGGAGGTAAACGGACGCAAATTTACAGCTGTTACGCTGCTAGTAAGGTTCGATAGGCCAGGAATCATCGCCGCACAATGACACACGACAGCGGATGAACTGTTCAAAACGAGCTCCGTCACATATTTCACGAATCTCTCCATAATCAGTCCTCGTTACCTTTTTCATTCGCGGCGCCTCGGCCACGGTGCCATCGCAGTTGACAAACGCCTCACCGCCGTTCTGCTGCTGATCCGGCCGCTTCATCGCGGACGCCTGCGGCATCTTCACGGGGTTCGGAGCGGTGGTCACCGGGCTCGGCTCCACCGCCGCGGCCGCTACTGCTGCTGATGACGAACTAGAGTTATTTTCACTCTTCTTCTCCTCTGCCTTGGGTGTCAGCGGAGATATGGCGGGGGAAGCGTCTTTACCGGCCACGTCTTTTAATTCGACCTCGGCCATTTTCGCTGCCACAGCTTGGACTGACATCGCTGCGAACCGCACGGTGCTTTTTTTTTTTCAACACAGAGAGAAGCGACACACGAACGGATACGCACGGCGGGATGACGCGCGGCGCAAGGCACCATGGGACATGCAGTTCATGTTACGAGAGCGTCTGTGACGTATCATGTTACGCATGGATAGCAAACGGTGGTAGTAATATTTAATTTTTTTTTCTCTTATTCAAACTTCTTAAATGTAAGAGACATATTTCAAACACTAAATTCTATTATTTTCATATAATAAAATTATTATTATTCCTTTTTACCAAACACGTAACTTTTACCTCACAAAAAGTACTACAATTGTACAGCAGACGTAATAGACGGTAATACCATGGTACCGAATAATAACCTTGTGGTAAATATGGAAGAAGTCTTTTAAAAAAATCGTATATTCTCTCACACCCTGTGCATAAACGTAAGTCAATTTTAACTGGCGTTCTAGGAAATCTAAACTGTAGTACCGGTGAAGCGGCTATAAACGCTATTATAAAATATTAAAATGACACAAATATATTCTTACAGTTTATAACCATTTCTAGGTGTGCAGCACCACCATCCAGTGGATAACACTGGGAATAGAAGTCAAGACTTTCGAGTAAAAAATATGTAAGAACAATGCTGGTCATTTATTCATTTGAAAACCAAAGACAAATGTGGAAGTTCATTCCATTTCAAGTTTCATTTCAGACATTATATAAAATACAAGCAACAAACTTTTGTTAAATGTGTAATTTGGCATTCAGTGTTGGGGATCATCTGTCATCCCAGCTCTTGTGTATATTGCCAAAAGAAGTGAGGAATAATAAGAAAAGCCAGTTACTGAGACCAAGTAAATTAATATTCCTACACCAAACTGTTTTTAAAAATTAAGT
The DNA here is from genome assembly GCF_022985175.1 of Labeo rohita. Classification (NCBI taxonomy): domain Eukaryota; kingdom Metazoa; phylum Chordata; class Actinopteri; order Cypriniformes; family Cyprinidae; genus Labeo; species Labeo rohita. The sequence continues at coordinate 42,627,295 of NC_066872.1, forward strand.
ATGACTTATGCTTGTTCATGGTTGCATGTCATTACAAGTGCATGAAGAAAAACTACCAGTAACGGCTTCATAACTCAAAAAAAAAAAAAATCATAATTCCTGCAGTGTCCCCTCATCCAAACTAAACATAAGGAAATTACATTCATGTATAACTACATTGTTTTTCCTTGTATGAATGAAATACAAAAATATGTATACAAAATCCAGTGGAACAAAATCCATTTTGACACTGTTTCAAGTCATAAATATCTCAGTGTTGGAGTTAAAACATTTTTCAGCTAAAAATGACTTGACTGTGTGCTATAATCTGTATTTGCATTAAGGTTGCAAGTAATGCGACAGTACAATGCATCTCAAAAACATGCAACATCACAAGAATGTAAAGGTAAAAAACAGTCTTTATCACATCCCAAGGCTTGTGCAGTGTTTTCCTCTGATAACGTGACAATCTCAGTCCCCGAAGATCCAGAGTACATTCACCCCTGAAAGGCCTAGATTCACTCTCCTGGTACAAAAAAGGGGGGAAAGGTTTCATCCACTTCATATTTTAATGTGTAACATACTTTCAGGATCCAAATAACAAACCAAAAATAGAAACTAGCTACAAAAATGTCTTAAAACCAAGCAGATCACGGATAACATGATAGATCTGCACTCACCCCAGCATGCCAGACTCCTTGGTTTTGATAATGTAGAGAAACATTAGGATGGTATGAAACAAGTTATTTCTGCCCTGTGGAAACACAGTCAAGCATTAGTCACAGGAAAGCTACTCCACTGTAATTATAGTTGGAGAGTATGTTCTTACCTTAGGCAAGCTGTAGATGTGGCCCTGGTAGACAAGCTGATAATGAGGAGGGTTTGTGCTACTTTGATGAATGCAAAACAGGTTCTCATTGGACATGTCTGTTGAAATTCACAAATAAAATGACAGAGTCATAGATTAAACAGGCTTTACAAAAATAATTAGTTATCTCAAACTAAAAACATAAAAATAAGAAATATTCAAGTTGTTGCCAAGGTAACATTTTAGCTTAAAAATATAAAAAAAAATGCACAACAAAATTACTAAAACTTTAACTCAAATTAAAACTAAAATATAAAAACAAACTCAGGCCTGGTTTCACAAACAGGGCTTAGACTAAGCCAGGATTAGGCCATAGTTCAATTAGGACATTTAAGTAATTTTTATAAAAATGGCTTAGAAAAAAAAAAAAACATAACAGGACATAACATGTCCATTTTGAGACAAAACAAAGGCACTGATAAATTTTAAGATCAATCAGTGCAAGTTTCTTTCAGTTGAAACAGCTCAGACTTACATTTTAGTCTAGGACTAGGCTTAAGCCTTGTCTGTGAAACCAGGGGTAAAAATCTTAATAAGAACTATAATAAATATCTCAATTATGCTAAAACAACACTGGTATAAAACTCAATGCAACACACTGTCTACGCATACCCGGTTTGTCAGGTGTCTGTATGAAATGCTGGGATGTAAAGGTTTTTCCATCAGGATACTTAGGATGTGGAGGAAGTCGTGAGTCCAGGTATGTACACAGCACATGCATCAGGATCTGTGTTTGTGTTGATATAGAGGCAAAATAAATGCAATGCAGCAATAATTTGTTATGCTCTCCTCTAAACTGCAATGCTTTGGTAATATGGCATTTAAATGCTCCAAATGTTTGGAAGAACACACCGCAGAGTCTGTCGGAAGGTCTGTGTCCCATTTCCGATTTTTCAGGTCTCCTCCTCCATTCCAGCGGAAAGAGCTCATGCAGCCACTGTGGGCTAGTTCTGCAAGACAAGAGCATTGATACAAATGAACACACAATAGCATTATCTCTGTTCATGATATAGGACCATAGCAAGTCTAAATATTTATTGTTTAATCCCAATTGTACATTCTGCTCACCCTTAATTCTCTCCACAAGATATTCCTGGTTTGGTGTGACGTCCAGATATTGTACGATAGCATTGAGGGTGGGGATTGCAGAAGCTTTGACCACAGCAGCTTGTTTGAGACTGCTGATACTGGCCTCTTCAGGAAACAAAGACAACAAAAGTGAGACTTAATAGAAACTTTTACAAGTAAATATCTTTGGCAGAAAAGACTATTACCTCCGATCTGGAGCTCAGGGCAGCCCATCCTCCTGAGCTGACTGTTGACTGAGTCTATCTCTCGGACCAGATGAACTAGAATGGTGTCATTTATCCACTTCAAAAGAAAAAAAAAAAAATAGTAATATTAATAATAATTAAATGAGATGTATTATTTTATTCTTAAAGAATAAATAGATACTAAATAAACAAAAACAACAATTAATAAATATAAATCTAAAATAAATAATAAAATTTACAAAAACTAAGAGTGTATAATAATTTATATAAAATAATCATTATTCTTATTATTGTTGTTATTCAATAAATTAATAAGAATGAATAAATACTAAAAAAAATATTTTTATTAAGTTACAATAATAATTTATTATTTAATTCTTTATTACCATTATTAAATACTAAATTAATACTACAATTAATAACTAAATTAATACTAAAACTTAAACTACTAAAACATACAAACATACATACATAAATAATAATAATAATAATAATAATAATACTCCTCACATTTCTCAGTTTAGCAGTCCAGCTGTCAATACTATCCGTCACCGCTCGACTCGTTGTGATTCTTGCCCAGACCTGTAGTAAATTGAAAAATCTCTTTACTTTAAAATCCTCTAAAGAAACAAAACTTAGGAATTAATACAAATTAAACAAAGATAACTTGAAATCTTGCTATTAATTTTATCCTCACCTCTTCAGCAGCTTGTTTAGAGCCCAGCTCTGTGTCGTCTTTATGGGCAGATGGTGCCTGTGAACGGCAGGCCGGCTGATACTGAAACTTCCTTAGACTCTGCGCATAATCTCCTACTGAACGACTGTAGTTCCAGAATGATGGACTGTGTCTTGGAGATGTTGACTCTGGACTCCCTAAATGAGATGTTGCAGTGATGAAGCCACAGCCACAGTTTGATTCAACACCTTCATGTTCATGCAGGACTCCCCAAATTACCCAATTGACTGCGGTGGCTTTTCTCCTCTTCCGTGCGTAAAAACTTCTCCAAAGTCTTCAGATCATCAATGTAGTCCTCCTTACCTCCGGGCGAATTAAAGACAGACGGGGATGTGCGGTAACGAGCACGGAGACTAGTGCCCTCTGCCGGTCCGAGGTTGCTTGGGTATGGAGAAGAGCTTGGAGATGGACTATAGTTCATCACCTGCAGACATACAAAGCAAGGAAGCAAATGCAGCGCGTGTGTGAACAGAATACTGAAAATACGTTTCTAAAGAAGCATTTCTAAATACGCAACCTTGCCAAATGCCATGGAGGGTGAGAAGGGTCCTCCTGCTGAAGAAGGGCTGCTCAGAGGTGGACTGAACCCAGACACACAGCTGGGGGAAAACTTGGGGCTGGTGCTTGAAGGTCGTGCAGGGCTAAAACTGAGTACATTCTGTCCCTGCAGGGGCGACGACTGGACTGAGACTGGAGCTTCTTTCTTTTCTTGTTTCTGAGGTGGAGAGGCTTGAATCCCTGTTAACACAGCAATGACAGATTAGTTTCCACCATTACCAAAGCAACAAACTAAATAATTTTAAAGCAAATCTGATAAATTCATTACAAAGTACAGCATCTTGAAAAATCATGTGGTGACTGTTAGTGTTGACAGATGAATCCTTTTATATATTTATTTATTTGTTATGGTTTGTTTCAGTGTTTATTTATTAATCTATTTATTTTCTATTTATTTATTTATTTTTATTAACATTGAGGATTGGAAAAACGTTTAAATACATAATTTAATGTCAAAGAACTTTACTAAATAAGCTAAATACGTTTTCCCCACAAAATCTGTCATTGTTTGGCTGTAGCAAAACACCAACAGATGTGGCAGACAACAACTGGGTCATGCATTTTCCTTCGTCACTGGCTATAATTCTAACCTCGAAATCAAGATTTGACATGCAAATGTTTTCAGAAACATTCACACATGTGAAAATCAGCAGAGAATTAAACAATCAGCTCAGATGAAGTCAAGAATCATGTTTTTGTGAATAACTGTGTCTTTCTGGTGATTAACAGATAATACAAGATGTCTTCACCATACAAATAGTTATCGAAAGCAAAAATGCTGCAAAATGCATCCTATTTAGTACAAAAGTGTAACATGGTTGAGCAAAACAGCCACTATTTATGTAATCATCACCCCAAAATTTGTAAGAAGCAAGTATTTGATTTCATTCAGCAAATTTGATGCAGGGCAGTATTATGCAATAAAAGTATTCAAGAATTGTCTTTGCCTCAAGAAACAGCATTTTGCATAATTGTTTTTACCCAAAACACTAACTCACCTGAGCCCTTGAGTCCAAGAAGTTGATGTTGCTCTGGACTGATGGTGATCGTGGACGGGGCCATGGTGTACTTGAAATACTTCCAGAAGTCAAAAAGCGCATTGAGACTGAACAGGGAAGCCAAGGCAAGCTCTGTCCAACAAAACCAGTCAGATGAAAAACACCATACTAGATTACAGACATGCTTTGAGGTCTTATTATACACTTACCAATATACCAGATGGGCCAGTAGGTTATGTTATAGTATCTGCTAAGAAGCTTCCCAGACCTAAAACACAAGGTGACTTGGTTACCCGAGGTTCAGAAGACACTAAAAATCACATTAGGGGTATGTCTGAACTCACATCTCAGTATAGATCATCCCAGCCAAAGACATATTCAGCACAGCCCATGCCAGGACAACCTGCCGTGCCTGTTCCTCCCTCCTCAGCTTTATGGTCTTTTCGATGAGGGAGGACATGCCTTCTTTTGATGGTGTCATATCTGCACTTGATCCTCTACCAAACCATAAGCTTTCAAAATAAAACAGAAAGTATAAACAAACAATATCAGCAGCCACATAATGAATTCCAAAGCATCTAAAAGACTCCAATAAGATTGCAACGCTTTTGTGTCTAAAGTGAAAGAATACTATACAACATTCAGTTGTTATTGTGACAGCATTAGTATTACAATCCAAGCTAGCCAGCTGTAACGTTCAAGTACACTATATGGGTCTTTCATGCATGTGCACTTGTGAAATACTTCAAAAGGCAAACTCTGCACTGAGACAGCTGGAGAACTCGCACGACAAATAAACAAAACACGAAGGAATATATATGTTTTTAGGGATAAACAGCATATCTCTACACAAATTCGTTCAAAACGTGATTTGATACATACTTCCTCTGCATCAGCCCTCCATGAACGCGGTAAAGTATGAGATGTGAAGTCAGAAACGCTACAGAATTTCAAAACGAGTGAAAGGAGCAGCAAATAAATTGCTGTTGAATGCCGTTTCAAAATAAAAGTCCCTCACGTGCTAACACGCACAATGTGGGCTAAACATGCATAAACTAAAAAAAAAAAGATATAAAATGTTATCGATAACGGCTTACATAGACATGTTTTGCATATAGATGTGGATTTTTATTCGTGATTATTGATATTTTTATATCGAAAAACAATTTGCTTGTGTGTGGACACTCAAATTTGTCATAAAGGTACAACTGATTTTATTTACAGGAGTGTAATAAAAAACAAGTTGTTTAAAATAATAATATAATTATTTCAATACGATATAAATAGCTAATTACGTGATGTTACAGGCTAAATCTGCCTGTTATAATGCCAACCCCTTTTCTAAGCACCAGGGGTCAGCAAGACACTGTTCAACCCATTATTCCTATATGAGAATAAGTGTAACTTCTTATGTGAGGCCACAGCTGTGTGAAAGATGGAGACCATTTGGCCCAATTCATATGAATCACCAAAGAAGAGCGCCATTCAGTTCCCACATATCTTACAGTGGTTTCTGAGTTTATTCCAACAACAAAAAAAACTGAACACAGTTTTTATTTCTCAAATTTAGATTTATTGAATTTAATGTCTGATAGGTCCAAATGAGGTAAGTGTCCAAGGGCAAAAATAAAAAATAAGGTATTGCTGAAATGCCATGTCTTTGGGTATTTTTGTGGATGTGGAGGTGGAACTTTTAACAAAAGGTGGCTGCTTCAACATAATTCAAACACAATTTAAAACAATATTTTGTAATTAAACGACACGTTGCCCCAGTCTTACATATACCACCTCATAAGACAATACATTTATAGCTGTTTGGTGAGTGTGTATCTGATAAGTTAATAAAAGAAAAAAAAAGTTTTCAGGCTTATCCTGTAGGGTAACAAACTTGTTAAAAAGCTTCAACGCCCCTTTTTTAGACCTACTACTCTTCTATAAACTACCTGGCTGAAGTACTGTGAGGTATTGTGACTGTGGGCAGGAACATTACTTGAAAACAATAAAGGTGTTTCATAACACAAAGTAATATAATAGCTAGAAAAAGAAGTCAGACAACAGTTAAGTCAGATAACATTAAACACAAATGAGGCAAGACTTGTTCATGCAAATATCTGCAAGTAACCGCCAAGGCACTTCATGCATGAAAATAATTGACAGTGTAAATGCAAACAGAAAACAGACATGCAGCCACCACGAAAACATGTTCAATAATCTGATATAGCAGCAACACGGAAACCGAAATGAAGGTATGCAATAGCTCTTTTTTCATTTTTCTTTTTCTTTTAGCAGCACTGGAACACAAGTTCAAACATTTACACAGAAATAAAGGAATGGGAAGAACACAAAATGAACTAAAGGATCTAACAGCACACAAACACACTCAAAACTTAAATGTGGGGAAATGGGTGAACATTGAAAATCAAAATGAACATTGTTTGAAAAACACTCATTTGCATAGATGTGTTGGAATGGCACGCTAGTGTCATCACAACACGTAATATATTCGAAGTAAACATCTTAAGCATCTCAGACCTCTGAGTTACTTTTAACTCCTCTAATATTAAGAGAACTGATTTGAGAAATCAATTTTCAAAAGTGCAAGAACAAAGTAATGAAGAAAGAGAAAAGAAAATGGCATGTTTCAAAATATCTTTTTCCTATATATGAGAAAAGTTCAAGTAGATGACTGATATTTTGAGAAAAGAACATAAAATAGACTAATAAAATAAAGTGATTTAATGAAATTTGATGATGTCCTATCTATGCTGACATGAATTCAACACAACTAAAGTAAAACGCAACCAATCTTGGCATGTCAAACCTCACCATTTGACTGTTAGATCAGTTTTCGGTCTAAATTTATTGGTCTAAATTTAAAACTATAACCCGCAAGCACACCTAATATGGGAAACCAGCCCCAAAACAAAAATAACTTAGGAAAAACAATGCAAAAAAAAAAAAAAAAAAAACCCCTTAGAAATAAGTCGCCCTCCTCTTGTATACCACGGATAACCAGCGAGAGGTGATATCTGAAAGTGCATTTGTATCGTGTCTTTGCTAAGAAGGATTTTAAGACTCCCAAATGATCAAATCCTTCCAGCATAGTCTCTGACCCACATCTGACGGTGTTTAAACAGGTTTGATGAGCGAACAGCATTACATTTGATGCATTCATTATCAACATTATAGAGCATTCCAGAAACCACCTAATATTTCAATCACGTGCAAAATCTTTCAACGTGCATTCTTCAGTTCGCCTCTTTCTTTCCTTCCTTCCCTACCTCACCGTTACACTACTTTCATTACATACTTAGTGTCCATCTGAAACTGTCCTACGTGCTCATAAAGCCGTGATGGTCACCATGCATGGATAGAAACCTTTTAACTTATTAATATTCATATATGCTTAATGCATGCAACAACATTCACTGTAAATAGTCCCTAAAAGAAGAGTTACTTGAGAAGCAACTCATCAGATCATTGTATTAATATCTCTATAAGCAAACGGATCCCACTGAAGAAACTGATGAATGTTTCTATCCATTCAACAGCATTTTTGTGGGATCACATACACCATATATTATATAAAAAACGGCCTCTGGGAATGACTAAGTAAATACATATTTTATAAGATAAAAAGCATAATATTTTTAGTAATAATAGGTATTATTATTATAATTATTAAATAACAATATAAATTAGAATGATAATAATACAGTTGCATATGACAGCCAAAACAGATGTATGCTCTTTGTTAAGTAATATACAATATACTGCATTATTCAATCATGGTTTGAGGCCAATTCAATTAAATTCAAGTATGTAAAACGCCACCGCCTGCGGATATGAGACGGCAGCAGCAGCTGTTTTGCTCCGTTATAAAACATCAAGCTTGCGTTCTTATATTATGCGTGTATGACCATCTAATGTGGCTTTGAAATAAAACTTAAATACAGTAATATAATAGTAATTGAATCTTTTGTAGGCTGAGGAGGTGGATAGGAACAGGAACCGACATCATAAGTTGACATCACGGACATCTGTCGGGGTGCAGGACAGGTTTTGAGATTGCATCCCTTTGTTGCTGGCTCTGCCCTCCTGTTGCTGTTGATGCTGTTGTTGACTTTCTTTCAGGCTGTTGGTCAGCAACTGCTCGATCTGCTCTTGACATGATTTCAGACAGTCCTAGAAGAAAGAGAGAGAAGAAGAAGAAACCAAGGTAAGCACTATGTGCACTAATGTCAGCCTAATGACACTGCATACTGACTCTTAAAAATCGAGATTCCAAAAGGGAGTTTTTGCAGTGATTCTATAAAAGAATCATTTTTGGTTCCCCAATGAACCTTTCAGTTAACAGTGTAACATTCTTTATTGGAACCACAGATTTTGGAACCTTTCAAAGTTGTTTACACTTAAAAATAAAGGTTCTTTACTTGCATGGATGGTTCCATGAAGAACTTTTAACATCCATGGAACCTTTCCCCATTACACAAAAGGTTCTTCAGATGTAGCAGGTCGCACTGCTACAAACCCCCACTTTTGGAACTGTTATTTTTATGAGATTCTGCACAAAAGATGTGCATAACTGTTCAAATACAACAATGATGCTGTTGTGCATTTACTTCAATGATTTGTCCATGATTATTGTGGTAACTAGACTGAAAAAAATGAGTGTAGGCTTTCCTTTGAAACACTTTTCTCTCAGAAACTGCTAGTCATTTTCACAATTAATTATAAAAGAACAGCAAGCAACCATAAAGTTTTTTGAAGTATAAAGACTGAAATAGTACTTTTACTCCAGTAATCTTTGTTGTTTTCACAAATCATGTTTACAGTTTGTTTCAGATTCACCCGCCCCTAAGCACCACATAAAATGAAACAAACTTGTTTTTCTCATGTCAGTCAGACAGATTTTTTCCTGTCTAAGCAGGCAGTTCTTAGCCAAAATGAAACTGCAAACTGGTTCGGATTTTATGCTTTATGCTACACAGGACTATGTACTCCATAAAGAACCTTTAACATCCATAGAACCTTTCAAGTTTTTAAAAATGCTTTTTACACCAAGAAATATGGTTCTTCTAAGAAATGTTCACTGAAACGTTCTTTTGGAAACCAAAAATGGTTCTTTTAGTTGGCATCACTGCAAAAACACCCTGCGCAACCTTTATTTTTCAAACAATAAAACATTGATTCCTGTGTCTGTCTCTTTCTGCAGAATTGTGGGAGGTCTGACGGAATGATGCCGTATCAAACTCTCGTCTTTTTCTCAGGATAATTAAAACCTGTTCTTTCCCTAGACCGAATGAGACGGCCACAACAGGCCTTTGTTGTCCTGACAACTACAGGCACAGGAAATAATGGTTGTTAATGGCGGCATGTGGTGTTTTTTCCAGAACTGAAGGTGGAGAAAAAACTTAACACATCACACTGAGGAGAGAGAAAAGAATGTGTTAAACCTTATGAGTGTATGTGAGGAGTTTAAATGGGGCGTTCACTCTCTGGGTCCAATTCAAAAAAGTTTTACTGTGAGACTTTCAAAACAGCCTGAAGCCAAGATGTGTACGTTTGTGTGAGAGCCTGAGTGAGTGTGTGTGTGTGTGTGTGTGTAACATTGCACTTTATTCCACAGATGTGGTTGAGAGGCCTGTGTCTCGCCACAAGTATGCAGCTCTGAAAACACACCACCATTGCTGCAGTGAACACATACAAACACTCATTCATAAAATGACACATTTCTCCATTTCCATACAGTCATGCACGAATGTCCTGCACACGCACATGTACGCTATGTCCACCAGTAAAACTGAACTGAAAAATTGACATTACTAAACTATCCTTTAATAAATGCTCTCATTCTCTAGAACAGTGTTTCTCAACCAGGGGACCTTAGCAAACTTAAAAGTGTTGAAAATAATAAATTATTAGTAGTATATTAAAATAATATAAAAATAAATAAATAAATAAAATTTAGACTGAAAAAAATATAAAGCTCTAGAAACATCAGAAAATTATAGAAAATTATTTGTGGTTAATTCATTTATCTTTTTTGTCTTTAATGTGAAAAATAGGAAATAGTTTTGTTATCTGAAAAAAGTAAAATTATATATATATAAATAAATATTAATATATGTATATATTTATAATTTACACACACAAACTAATAAAATTACAAAAAATAACAATAAATAACATTTTAAAAAATATATATATTTCAAAATATTAATAAAAACAAAACAGTATTTCAATGATATTAAAACAACACTGCTTGAAATAAAGCTTTTAAAAAAACAGATGAGCCCTGAGAGGTGGTGTTCTGTCCCAGCTTCCTTTTTCAATAGAAAACAGATAAACAAAAACTTTAAAGTGTTTAAAGTAAGAAATTATGTCTGTGACAAATGTGATAATACAAAAACAGGAAATAGCTGTCCCTTGAAATGGGGGTTACTTTAGTTAACTAAAACTAAAACCATAAAAAAACAGTTTTGTTATCTGAAATATATATATATATATATATATATATATATATTAACTGAAATTAAAAAGGTTAACTGACACTAAAATAAAAAAAAAAGTATTTTATTTCATCTGATTGCCAAGGCAACATTTCTCATTTTCATTTAGTTTAACTTAATGTATTAAAATAACTAAAACTAAAATATAAAATGAATAAAAACTATACAGCCATATAAAAAAACCTAATAAAATGACAAAAATAGAACAGATACTAAAACATTAATTTTTTAATTAATAAAAAAATATTAATACAAACAAAACGTTACAAAACAGCTTCAACACTGCTTGAAGTAAAGCTTTTAAAAAACAGATGAGCCCTGAGATACATCCCGCCCCAGCTTCCTTTTTCAATAGGAAACAGATAAATCCATCAGGATCATCAGGAAGTTGTTCTTTCATAAAATGTCACAGAATAAATGGATTACTGTACAGCTAACAAATAAACTAGAGCTAATCCTGGGTTAAACCCTAACTTGAAAGGTAATTTGCTATATAAAGTTTGAGATTTTCTTTTACTTTATTTACAGTAGGAACTGGACACTTACCACCTCAGTGTGGGTGATTTTAGCCAACAGCTCTGTCAGATTGTCCCCCCACAGATTTTGGTTGCTCTGGTCGGGCTGAAGGCCACTTACTGCTGCCCCCACACATCCTGTGGCGATCATGGAGGGAGGGTACATGGTGAAGCTGTGATCTGAGGAAAAAAACAAGCACACACACATCCCGAAACATCAGTGACCTGGTCAGTACGTTCCCTAGAACATTACTCACCTGTGAGAAACTTCAAAACAACTTCCCAGGAAACAGTTGTGATAATGCAATCTGATTGAGGAGTCTTACTGCATCTTACATGTGTTTTGGATTCCTCGCAAACCTGAACCTGACGTTCACACGCTCTCCGGTTTCAGACCTGTTTTAACATCGCAACCTCCCTTAAATCGTCCTACAGCTGCGAATGAAAAAGTCAGGAGAGCCTTCCTTCTCCTCCCACTCCCTCCCTTCATCTCTCAAAGGGCTTTGAGGTTTCCAGGAACTACTCCCCCTCTTCCTCTGCCTTGAGATCCTGAGAACGGGCCCTGGGTTTTCAGCTGGGGAGGAAAGCCTCTGCTATTCCGTGCTGGAAGTCGTACGTTTCATCTGCTTTGTTGGTGTTAGCATGCTGCTTATTTCAGGACGCAACAGTCATCCTTGAATAAACACCCTACTTTCGACTGACTGCCACAGTAAAGCAGCTGTGCAGAAAACCAACATTCCTAACTTGAGAAAATTGTTAAAGGCAATGACAGAAACACCAAAAACATTTGCAACAGCTCAAAAAAGCTCGTCTGTCTTGGCTCACATTCAGGCCTCAGCCTCTTGAACAGATGCAGGGCCGCAGAAACACACCCAGTTAAATATACAAAACTTTTATATAGACACAAATAACAAGGCAGAAAGCATCATAACACATTCACATCATACATCTTTAGCACAGTAATGGCTATGTTTTAGCTTATGCAGACACATTTCTCATAAATGTCAGTGTGCTGTCACTCATCTCAGGATTTACCTGTTGCACAGAGGGCGATGAAGGTTTGCGTGTGTTTGCGGATCAGCGTCAGTCTGTCTTCGGAGAAGGGCAGTTTGTACAGGATGTGTTCGATAAAGTCAAGTGGGGTAATGGCAGCCAGGTTCCATTTCAATTTGCTAAGAACCACCAACTCCCACTCCAACAGAGAGACAGAGAAAGACAGAAACAGAGCAAGAGATGATGAATATGCGTGGCAGGACCACATATAAACTGCAGTGACTATGGTACACACAATACACCTTTTTGGTTTTGATTTGGTTATTATGCTGGTAACAGACAGCCCCAAGTGACCTGAAGATCGCCCCTTCACATTTTCAGTGAAGATTTTGGCTGGTGGAACTGATTAAATATACATGTAGATGCAAGGTTCTTTACATGCAGTCTGCTAGCAATCACATCATTTACTACATAGCACAAGCTAATTGGCTGATTTTGCAGCCAATGATATTGCTTGCTCAACATTTAAATGGGACATCAGATGCTCATTTTCCACACGTTGGTATGATTCTTTAGGGTCTTCATGAATTATCTGTAACATACTTCGGTTAAAATTCCTTAATGGTCGTGTAAAACAACACCCTTTTTAGCATGTCAAAAAACACTTTTTTTATAGCAACCCGTTTCGGTGCATATATCTTTAAATGATAATGAGCTACTGCTCACTCCACCACAAGACACATGAATTGCTGCCTTGGACTCCATATATGGCTCAGAGATGGTCTTATTCAAATAGCTAGCTGTCTACGTAGAAATTTAAACAGCTCGCTGGATGACACAGTTTCAGACAGATAACAAACTGAATGCATGTTTTCTTTTCAGTTTTCTGAGCTGGCAGACATGCCAGAAACCTAACTAAATACAAAAAAAGCTCAAATTAAAAAAGTGAAAATTTAATCCGATGTCCCCTTTGAATAGTCTGGTGTTCACTGTACACTGGTTCACCTAAAAACCTCCACCTCCACCAGCTCCACCTGCCTAGATTTGCTATTGCTAATAATTTTAGTTTTAACGGTTTAGTTTAGTAATTTCTTTAAAGTAAATATGCAGTTTACTGTTAAAAGGGTCTGCACAAATATTAGATCAAACTTTAGCACATAAATATCATGGTACTTGCATATTCAGTACCACAATATCACAGTGATATCATCACTTCACTATTGTTTGTCAGTGATAATGTATTTGACTTAAAGGAGAAGTCCACTTCCAGAACAAAAATGTACAGATAAGGCACTCACCCCCTTGTCATCCAAGATGTTCATGTCTTTCTTTCTTCAGTCGTAAAGAAATTATGTTTTCTGAGGAAAACATTTCAGGATTTTTCTCCATATAATGGACTGCTATGGTGCCCCGAGTTTGAACTTCCAAAATGCAGTTTAAATGCGGCTTCAAACCATCCCAAATACGGTTGTAACATTCCCAGCCGAGGAAGAAGGGTCTTATCTAGCGGAACGATCGGTTATTTTCTTTAAAAAAATACATTTTAAATATTGTTTGATCTTAGATGTTTTGTCTTGCTTTGCCTGAACTCTGTGTATTCTGGTTCACAGTTAGGGAATGTCGAAAAACTTGTATTTTCTCCCTCAACTTCAAAAATATTTCAAAACCATCCTATATCGCTGCAGAAGTACCAACCCAGTCTTTGCAAAGTGAACATGCAAAGATGATCAAACACCCTTAACTAAAAAGGTAAAACAGCGATATAAGGCGATTTTGAATTTGAGGGAGAACATGAGATGGGAGTTTTTCGACATAACTCAACTGTATTGAACCGTAAAAACACAGAGTTCAGGCAGAGCAAAGAGGAGCAGAAAAGAGGAGCATTTGACATTAAAAAGTATATAAATTGTATTATATTTATAAAAATAACCAATCATTTCACTAAATAAGACCCTTCTTCCTCGGCTGGAATCGTTTACAACAGCATTTGGGATCGTTTGAAGCCGCATTTAAACTGCATTTTGGAAGTTCAAAGATCGGGGCACCATAGAAGTCCACTATATGGAGAAAAATCCTGAAATGTTCTTCTTAAAAAACATAATTTCTTTACGACTGAAGAAAAGGAAGACATGAACATCTTGGATGACATGGGGTTGTGTACATTACCTGTAAATTTTAGTTCTGGAAGTAAACTTCTACTTTAATCACGCTAGACTGCAGTCTATTTTATTGCCCCCTAGTGTTCCATGTGTGCAAAGTGTGGTAAAGCCGCACTTGCTCCAGACTACAATGTTTAAAAATGAAAAGACCTGAACTGCCTTAAAACACAAGTTGTGACATAAATCATTAGGCTCTACTGACAATGGCATTTAAAAAAGTCTAGGTTGCATTTCTGTGTCACTCAACACTTTCTTCAACATGTGATTCTTCAAAACAGGGGGGAAATGAGTCAAATTGCTCTTTAAATACAAATCTGTCTTGCCCAAAGGGACATCATAGTTGTAAAATAAATAAGGTTATCATGTAAAGCTCCGCCCCCTGTCTTTGATCTCCACCAACCAGATGCTGCATTCCATGCACACGCTCAACTTCCTTCCTCGCACGTGCCCAGCTGGCTTTGTTTCGCCTACTGAAGCTGCTTTCTGAGAAACTCTAAAGAACAGAGACACGAGGGGAAAACCAGCCTAAAGTGAGAAGCTCTACACCCTTTATATGTGTGTGCTGGTGAGTGCGTTAAAGATTTGAAGTTAGTGAAGGCTCCGTCAGGCAGGGACAGTCCCTGACAAGTGACACTGAATGATTAAGGTCAAGACTCGTTAAGCCACCTCCACCTGGAGCCTTCAGTCTGCTGATGCGTCTGTTTTATACAAGAATCCCTGCTGCAATCTGTGACAAGTTTTTTTGTGTTCACTCAGTTGGACCAGTTGTCTTACCTGTTATCGCTCTCTCCCTGTCTTTAAACTCACATAATATCCAAAAGCTCTAGAGATCATTTAACTTCAGACATTACCAGGGTTTTCAGCTCATGCGTGATTAGAACAGAGTGTATTGATGTAAGTAGAGAGTCTTTGCCAATTTGTAGAAACTGTATCAAATCATCAAAACTGTTCTCACGCTGATCAGAGAGGATAAAACCAAAAGAGCATTTCATCACAGCTCAACCCAGAAGACTGTTCAACATCAAAAACAACCAATAGGGGGCAAAGCAGGCTAAATTCACTTCCTCAACAGTTATATTTCACAACGACGAAAAAGTGATGAATCAGCAGATCACAAACCTAGGGCCATATATAATCTAAAATATATAATCTAGGGTCTGAATGATATATATTACACAACAGATGAAAGACTTCTTGTTGTCATCAAGGCCATCAGCTCTTACCAGCAGTTGTTGAGATGTAATGGAGTTGTCTGTGTACATGCAGAGCTTCCTGGCCGACAGCGGTTGGCATGCTTTTAATTTTGAAGCCAGGAAGAGACACACAGCCCCTAAGAGCTGCAAATAACATTTTCTTGTAGGAACTGCAGCTAAAAATCGGTCCAGGTAGTTCATAGCCAGGGGAAAGACATCCTCTTCACATTTCTCCTCTTCACAAACCTACAGGGACATGGACAGAATTAAATCACAATCTGATAATCAAATTACTGTTCACTTAACATTTGTTTGTTCTTGCTACAACTTTGTTGTTAGCCTACTGCTCTTAATGTATGCAACGTAAACAGACATGGCATATTTCACGTTATTTTCGTAGACTATATAGGCTACCATGCTTTTTGAGGGCTATATATATAATTTTTCTATTTGCAGGTTGTACATTATGTGCTTACTGTTAGAAACTCATTTCATGAGAAAGAGGAACTTTCCAGCGGTAAAGATCTTCATTCATTTCAAGGGTGTGCTGTGAAACCCAATGACGCCCACACATGACTGCTTTGGTGATTCGTCACGTTAAAAAAAATATGATCTAACAGCAAGTAGTGTCAATGACAGCATATAATAGCATGCATATGTATAGCTCTAATGCAACTATATCCGACAATTATTATGCTACTTGGATGAACTGAAATACATTTAAATCGGCGTTTTTTTAATATGGCTGCACTTTCGCACCGGGCAACTCAAAGGCTGCATCTGTTTCAAAAATTAGCAAAAATTACACGAATGCATAAAACCATTCATAAGACACATGTAAATAAAGCACAAAACCTCATCTATCTAATAAAGCATGTCTTGAAGACAAATACTAAAGCGTTTACTATTAAATGAACATTTACAGCATACACTAACACGAAGTTTGGAGGTTTTAGCGTAGCATTTCCTGCTGATTTCTAGATCAAACCCTTCTTTTGCAAACTGATTTCATATATAATATGTATATTGCATACAGGTGTGAACAAATGTTTTCTTTCTTGTTTGATTGTCTGCACTGAATGCAAGCGAAGTTACAGCTATACTTTAGGTACTTCCCAACATATTCTACATTACATAATACTTCTAAAACAGTTAAAGCAAACAGTTTACAAAAGTAAAACTACAACTACAAACCTCCAGCATCCACGTCGCGACCATCCGCCTCATAAAAGGCTGAATATCCTTCTGGACACATTTAAAATAGGGTCCCTGTGGAACATATCGATCCTCCACTGTTAAAAGACTTTGTAATACTCTTTCATCGCAGAAGATGTTGGGATCTCTCTGAGCTCGCATGATTGCGTCCTTTTCCAAGCAAAAAAGTTCCATGTTTGGGCTTTTCTCGCTGTTGCTAACTAATATTACCACCTCACAGTGCCAGCTGCATGTGGCTGTGCCTATGCAAAAAGGACGATGGTGTTGTTGCTTTAGGCATCAATAGAACTCGTTTGCACTGTTTAAACTTTCACTTTTTACATCACGGAGGCTGCAATCCCAAGCATGAGTCTTTCCTTCTGAACTGCAGACACAGATGAAGCAGATCAGCTCTTCTGACTGCATGACCACCCAAAAGGCAATGTCAGTCCCTCCTCCTGCTCAATTCACGTTGCAAAAATGCTCAATTTTTTTCCCTTCCTGCCCAGTCATTGCACATGCATGGCATTCTAGCTAATCCCTAAGTAAACCTCTACTCACAACCCCTCTAAAATACATCTAGTGCACTTTGAAACAAGTCCCGGACGGGATAAGTACAGATTTTTACATGCATGACATAGCCTACATGACACATGATATGATTTTTTTTTTCCTGGTTATTATTTCCCCTCACGTGCAGATGCACATGTCCAATGAACTCATTTTATTCACTGCTGCCATTTGCCATTGCATTCTTTTAAATACCCCATCTGTAAACTTACTGCTAGTGCTGCATTTCATGCACAATTCAAGTGCATGATTTTACATTATTCACAACCGAAGCTTGTAATAAATGGGTTAAATACACTTAAGTCAAGTCTCGCTAAGCAGTTCTTATTCATGCACAGTGGAAATCCCCATAAAATATAGAACCTACATTAACAGTTTTCACAGAATGACTTACAAGAGTGCGCAATTGTTCATGGTATTGAACAATAAAGCACACAAAAACTTTAATAACAGAGTCTTCAAAAGGGGAAGTGACAAGTTGGGCTTGTTGGGTTACATAACAGTGTAAAACGAATAGCCAATAAGAAAGCAAGAAAACAGCTTGAATTGACAACTTTTACAGGATATCAAAGACATTATTGCCATGCCCAAGATTAGGTTGATGAAAACATATGACATGCTTTCCTTCATCTAAAATGCCTGGTCATCCAGATAATAATATTTTCCTGCACCTGTTTGTCTGTCTGTCTGTTCTCCATAAAGCAGATGTTGGTCGGTAAGAAATAACTGACGAATTAACCATGTGTTAAAGCCCTGAGATGAAACCACAATTAAATGATAGGCTGCCCTGCCAACCCACAAACCAACAAACATTCATTAATTATTTGATCATAACAGTCTGTGACAGGTGATGAAGGTGAAAGTAAATTGTGAAATGGCGTCTTGAGTAACACTCTCATTATTCTAATGAATAGCTAAAAAGGTGCCTTTTGTGTTTATGTTTATGTTGGAGTTAGTATGAAATATGCGTTGTAAATAGAGCAGAACCTACCATATCTCTGAAAAGAGCCATAATGGTGCACAGATGTAAAGATAACAGGGACTGTTGTGTTGTCTGACATATTCCATTCATGAAAAAATACTTTTTTTTTTTTTGAACTTCTGTGTGCTTTATAAGCACTAGGCCAAAACCTTTTGTTTGACTTAGTTGTAGACAAACCGCACAAAAATATGGAAAAATACAAACTAACATACAAAACATACACATTTCAACAGACATGCATACAGTTGATAAATGACTGAAATATTCCTCTGTCAGGAACTAACGTGGCAACTGAATGAGTCACAAATTGTTTTGGCCAAGCAGTGGGTCTAAACCACATACTGGAATTTCATTCTAACCCAAAAGCATCCATCTTGTGAATTAATTAGAGATGCTAATTTAGTAGCATTCTACAAGACATTGACAGGAAGAGGAATGCCGGACGTTAAAAGAATAGTTCACACAAAAATAAAATTTGCTGAAAATGTACTCACCCTCAGGCCATCCAAGAGTTTGTTTCTTCGTCCGAACAGATTTGGAAACAATTGTAGGAAACAAACCCATCGTAAAGATGTGTTTAAACTGTCACTTCTGGCCAAAACAAATCCATAATCCATAATAATGCTTTCTCCAGTGAAAAAGTCCATCCCCTGTTGTTTCTCAAATCAAAATCCACCAACATATTTGTTTTAGAACTATTTTGGACTGTTATCATTTGTAAATGGTACTTGATCTGTGCATATTTCTCTCCTGATTCAGACAAAGTTTTTTCACTGCAGAAAGCAATGCTGTGGATAGAGGAAGCAATGATTTTAAGTTAAAAATATCATGATGAACCGATAACTGATGGACTGGAATGGTGTGGATTAATTGTGGATTATTGTGATGTTTTATCAGCAGTTTGGACTGTCTTTGACGGCACTCATTCACTTAAAAGGATCCATTGGTGAACATGTGACATAATGTTACATTTTTAAAACTGTTGCATCTACATTTTGGATGGCATTAGGGTGAGAAAATTTTCAGCAAATTTTCATTTTTGTGTGAACTATTCCTTTTATTATCATACAGACTCATTACAAAGAGGATTTTTTTAAATCAGAGATTTGTCATGAAACCTCTCAACAAATGCAGATCTAAAAATGACATTAAAAAGATAAACAAAAATCAAAAGTTAAAATTACTGCTTAAACTATATAAAAGCATAAATATTTACATGACCCACTTTATCCTGAGATGTATGCATTTGTCCCTGTCAGAGTGCTTTCTGAGTGTTCATTGTGTGTATGTGTGTGTCTTATGACAACATGTCAGCCCACATCACACTCACAAAGGTAAAAGCATGCTCAGCCGCCTGGGAAAATGTGTAGAAGCATGAAATTACCTTGATCCAAAGATTCCTGCTGCATACCGGTTCTGCATGCCAGTAGACCACAGAGACAGACAGAGACAGACTGTTTGTCTCTTGTCTGAGGCAGGCTAAATGTAACGTAGATATTATTATAGTCTTATCACATTAACAGCTGGCAAATTCAGATTGATGTCCTGTGTTAGACAGAAACAATGCAGCAGCAAACAGTGAAATTCACAGTTCGATTAAGACATCTAATAAAGCAATTCGGTTACTAACCTAAACGTATAATGTTGTGTATGTGATTAAGTTATTATTCTTTTACAAACTCTTCATTCAGGTGTAGACCTGGCTGCCTACATGAATATCCCAAACATGACATGGCATGCAGGTGTACAAAGCAGGTGGGATTAAATGCATTTCTGTTTTTTAGAATAACAAAAACATCCTGTGTGGAGAAATATATAAGCATGCATACAACTATAAATGATTATTTTATTTTATTTTATACTGACCCTTTCAATAGGGTACTTCATAATGCTATAGTTGGCAACAAGTAACTGCCTTTATAAGAGAGTCAATGAATAATTTAAACACCCTAATTCAATCAGGATTGAAACAAGTGACTGTCTTTATGAGTCAGTCATTGAATCACTCACTCAACCGACTCATTCAAACACACTAATATGATCAGGATTGAAACAAGTGATGGTCACTGATCCGAAATTAAATACTTCCCTATAGTATATGAAAATTCTAACTTTTTTAATGGTTGTGAAGTATGTTCAAATTCAAATGTGACAAGTGTCTTCATGACTGAGTCATTGAATTATTCACTCAACCGATCTATCTATCTATCTGTCTATATCTGTTTTTCTAATAACTATAGTTTTATGAAAATGCATTAAAATATTTTTGTTTTACAAAATGAACAATATAACTATACATTTTTATGAATGTTTAAAATAAAAAAGAACTTCAACACTGTAGTTTACATGAATGAAATAGTTTATATTAAGTAAATGATTAAAACAATATTTAGATACAAAAGAGTTTTGTTTTTGGAGATGATGCTCTCATACTCGCTCATGGGATAAAACCACACCGGGATGCCATCTGGAGTATGGATGGACATTACACGCCTCTACTGACTTGTTCTACATGAGATAAGAGAGACAGAGAGAAAGAGAGAGCGAGAGAGAGAGGGAGAGAGGGAGAGCAACAGGGTGGGGTGTCCAGTATAAAGGCAAGCCTGGCTTCAGTCATAAGCAAAGAGTCACATAGGCTGGATTTCTGGAGAGTGAGATCACATCCTCAATCACATCTCCAAACAGAGGAAGATCAGCAGAAACTCACACGTTATGAGGAAACACTACAATGTGAGTTAGATAGCACTTGAGTGAATGTGTACATTTGCCATCTGCCATTTTTTCAATACACTTAATGCCTTTTAGACAATATTATAACAATTTAAGCATTCACTCTCCACCCAGACCAAACAAATTGAAAATGAAGTCTCAGGACCGCACTCATGTAAAGTTCACTTTCTAAGCAGAGGCCCCACTCATGTCCAGAACATGAAGGATACAGTACAGCTGGAAAGATTTGATTAGTCACAGACTTCTATGTGGGTGTGGTCCCATTGTAGCAAGGAAGCTGATTGGTTATATACACCACTTTGGAATTTAGTCTCACAATAAACAGCACTTGACTAAAGGACAAAAGGAAATGACCAGGAAGAGACTGACATTCAAACACCAAGACAAAAATCAGCAGTTGTTTTCTAAACAGCGCTCGGATCAAAGCAGACCTCTGATTAGTCACAGACATCAAGCTAGTCAATGCGAAACAGCAGAGGTTGATACAGAGGGTAGATGTTTCTTAGCCCGGCGCTGTGTTCCTGCCGCGTCCCCCCAGCCTTCCGCCACATAAAGGGTCCTCTGTGAGACAGCTACAGCTTTAGCCTCTAATTCTCCTGATTGGCTTATTGCTTTATTGAATTCTACTGCAGAAACTTTGGACTGTGCTGACGGCAGCCACAAACCAGAAGAAGCTGTCATCGCTCCCATGCATGTAGCTTCAAGAGAACAATTCGCATCAAGGCATGGTGGAGCATATTCTGACTTATGTGCTGTTTCTACCAAATAAGGAAGAAGAGTGTTACTTTTGAACATCTTCACACTGACTTTGGCTGCATATTTCAGACTATTTCTTCTCTTCATATACAGAAAATACAGAACACTTACAACTTTCCCACTCCAATAAATCAAAATACATTGGAGATTAAGATACATCCTGTTATTGAACTCTTTTTCTTTTGTCGATTGAGAGATTTTTCTTCTAGAACACTGGCAATGCCCTTTACCTGTTTATTTCTATTATCTGCCCACATTCATTCCAGTTCCTATCTCTGTATCGGCCTGTGTCAAAGATTACATAATCTTTCATTCTATTTAAACATTCCAGCCTTATCAGCAGGAAATGGCATTACAAGAACAAGATCAGCAAAGATGAGAAGGTGATGATCATATCCTCTGATCTTTATTATGTAAATGGCTGGTGGATTCATGTTTCGGAGAAAATTTTAAAAAAGACACGTATGCACTAGTATGCACATCTCTTCTGGTCTCTGAGTGTGTGGCATAACCAGCAAAAACATCCAAAAGTCTCACTTCAAAAACTCATAAGACCAGAAAAATAACTTGATGTTCTTCGCCCATCCCGCACTCCAAGAATAGATTTCCCATACCAAAATGGGCAGATCTGATTTTCCCATGATTCAGTGAAAAAATACTGCAATGTTTCTGGCATAGAGAAGTACATGTTCTCCACAGCATTACAGTATTGCTTTCTGACTGCTGAAGAAAAACCAGCATAAATGGTATGTGTTCTGGAGAGCTGATGAGAATGACCACTTCCTAAGACTCATCAAGTTCAAATAATCCATTCCCACACAGACTGCTTGAGTTTATCTTCGCAGATAGTCTAAGAATAACTGATGCCCCTGGAAAATCTCTGTCGACCTTCTCCACAAGGTCAAGCCAGAGGAGGTTCTTGACCCTTCCCAGCAGCCACTAATTCAGTGAGGAGTAGCAGAGATGTTCTTCCATTGTTAATAATGTCGTTATTTGAAAGTTTGTGAAAACAGGCATGAAATGACCTACTCACACTGGACATGAGAGGAAGAGAGGGAAGGATAGCAATAATGAGAGATGTCCCTGATCTTGACACAGATCTTCCCAGGACTGCAGTGGCCCAAAGGGATCAATTTCTTCCTCCAGTTCCGGACACAAGTTCCTTATCAGGAAATATATCATCACATCCTCAACAAATATATAAACTGGAAAAAAATGGTGTAGGAAACTAGTAAATTAGTAAATTTCAGCTGACTGTAGTCAGGTTAGATGTCATCCTGAATATCTCTCTCTCTCGCTCGCTCTCTCCAATTTAAAATCACTTATTAGAAATTGTTTAAATGTATCATTTGGCAAGCCTCATTATCAATCAAAGGAGAAAAGCGATGAATCAGTCTGTTTTAAACATAGCTCTGTGTGAATGAGGTCAAGATTGAGTTTCATGTATAAACACATGCTCACCGTTTAGCTGACAGCCCTGTGGCAGATATTTGTGTAAACAACATAATATGCACGTTTGCATTATATTTCAGACATGTCAGCATATTCAGTTCCATTCAGAATTTGTTAATCATACAACTTTTTGTACGATAAGGGTTAGTGGTATGTTCATTTAGATTAGAATCTAATTTTGACTCATATTCCACAATGGCACTGCGTTCACTGCATCATCAGTTTCACAGCCCTGCATGGAATTCTGGGACATGGTTAAAGGGCAAGTTAGCAGTTGTCAACGGCAATATTTAGTAATTAGGAGCAAATTTGTAAAGCTTATTCTGCTTTTTCCCATGGTAACGTGAATGACATCACAGTATCTGCTAAACAAACCCACAGATGCAGATAGAGACACTGGCAAATGTTGTATAATAAATACAGTGCAGCAGTCAAATCGTCGTGAAATATTAGCAGCTCTGTCAGTTTTACACACGTCTGTTTTGGCACAAGTCATGGAAGCATAGTTAGAAATTCATCACAGTGTTGGCATGCAAGACTAATCTTGAGGAAAAAGCACACAGATGCCTTTCAATTACACAGTGACAGCTCTACAAAGACAAATGATCATCCACATGCAGTTTAGACCTCACCAGGTAACAAATTTAGGTCATAAAAACAATGTATATGAAATTATATTGTTTATAACTTCAAGTTAAAAACAAAAAACAAAACGTTTCTTACAACAACTTTATTTTCATCCATAACGTTGAATGCTTATTTTTAATAATCTAAGAATGTTAAAATATGATTAGAGCGATATTTAAAGGTTACATAAACATTTCTTAGAAGATTCATCAAGCACTATTTTCTAAAAAAGTTCTAAGAACATTTTCATTTTTAACTTTATGAGAGCATATATCAAATACTGGATGAGTAAAGTTAGAAGAGAAACTTGTCTGAAAGTATTAAATCTCTTTAAAAAGCTTTGAAGATTTTACTTGAAGTCAGTTCAGTGTTGCTAACATGACTTATGTTGCTAGCATGTTTATAGCATGATTAATCTCATTGCAAGCATGTTTTATCATGTTGCTAGCATGTTTCCAGCATGATTTAACACTTTGCTAGCATGTTTTAACATATTGATTTGTATTTATACATATTTATAGCAAGTCGCTAGATCTAGAACAGTCTGAAGATCTGACCTGAGTTTGATGGTTGTAGCCTGAAAACTCTAGGACTTAGAAATGTAGTCTCAGAAATAGAAGAAGACTGTTTTGTCCTGACATGTATATACCTTCTAAACAACTTTGTGAAAGTTGTGAGAACGTTCCCTGGTAGCTGGGATCATGCAAATCACTTTGCAGAAGATTTCTGGAAAAAAACCCATCCAGATTTCATGCCAGAGATCTTAAGGGTGTGTATGTTAACTCAAGAAGCTTCTGATTGTGAAATTAGCGCTTGGCTGCCGATCAGTCGGATGATTATGTTGGGAAGCATAAGCTAAACGTTCAAAACGCACACACATACACAAACAAACCCGAGCAGCTCTTAACAATATACATGTGAAGCTAGTTTTGATAATGTCATAACATGGAGAAGCTGTAATGTCTGTTGTCTTGGTTCTCGGAGGTGGAATGTGAAGCAGATCAAACGGCGCTGCCCAGGGGCACTCTGGATCAGTTTGCATTTTGGGTTGAGGCCCTTCATTCATTTGTGACATTTACAGTGGTTTCAGCCCCTCAGCGTCCCTAAAACAGGGCCCCTCGTCTTTCTGGAAAATCCCTGTGAGCATGTGTCTGGCTCCACTTGTGTGTTCTGCGCCGCTGGAGGAAACGGGCCAATTACGGAGGCAAGAACTAAGACGCGTATGATGTCATCGCACACACACGCCCTCCTGACTGTGCTGTAACCGATTACAGATGAGATCCAGATGATTGGCTTACCTGCACTGTCAAGATTATGCAACAAACTTTGCTAGAAAGACTAAAAATCACTGCTTCCAGAGCTCAAGACGTCAGTGCTTGAATACTGGGTTAATCCTATATTAGCAGCCATGTGCATCCTGAACGGGTGATGGGCCGTCCTGCTCTAGGCAGTGAGCCGTATGATCAAACATCATCAGATATCAAAGCGTGATGAAGGACAGTGTCCAGTGAGACTGCAACTGTCTGCTTTTCTGAGGGCTATTTCTCGAAAGAAGATTTTCTCTGCTTTTTAGTACAATTCCAAAAAAACACTTAAGTGTCTGGAGAGACATAACTAACTGTCTATTTTATTTATATGTAACTACTAAAACTTTAATTAAAAATGTAGTGGAAAATATATATATAAAAAAGGTAACACTCTACAATGTGGCATTTGTTAACATTAGTTAATGTGTTAACTAACATGAACGAGCAATGAACAATACATTTATTGCACTATTTATTAATCTTTGTTAATGTTAGTAAATAAAATAGTCGTTCATTGTTGGTCCATGTTAGTTCACAGTACATTAATTAATGCTAACAAACACAACTTGTGATTTTAATAATGCTTTAGTAAATACTGAAATTAACATCAACTATTAATAAATGCTGTAGAAGTGTTGTTAACAAATGTTAACTAATGAGTCTTATTATAAAATGTTTAAAAAAAAAAGAAAAAAAACTAATTCAAGTATATAAAAAGTATATATAAAATGTGTGTGTGTTATTCATTTTATTTCAGTTTTAGGTATAGTTATTTTAGTAGGCTATGTTTTTTTGGCAACTAGCTGAAATAAAATAAGTTAACGGTAATTCAGTTATTTCAAGTACGTTTTTATGGTTTAAGTTTTAGCGTAGTTACCTATAATAACCATTAGTTGACTGCAATACTAAAAATACACACAAAAATATAATAATGAGTGACGGAAGCTCTTCTTGCTGCCAGATTTACTGCAACACGCGGTATACTTCCGCCCTCATGTGGCGAGTTTTGTCAGTCACACAAATCTGAATTATAGAATTACAATTTAAATTTAAAAATATTGAGATATTATCTATACGACGTTTTCCACATAGAACGTTTGACTTTTGTAAGCGCCAGGATTTTAATAAGGTTCAGTGCGAAAAGGAAACGTTAAACATGTTATATTTTTTATATTTAAATGCAAAGTGTCCTGGATATACAAAACAAAACAAAAAAAATAATTTACAGAACAATTAGTAAAGCAGGAAACATGCTAATAAAGCAACTCAAGTCACTTCCCATAAACCACCACAGGAGGGCGACAGACTTCCATTCCCGAGGTTGACGTCATTTTTCCGCAACACGTTGACTCAGGAACCAGGAAGAGCTGCCGGTCATACATTTCAACCATTCTTACGAATCTGTATTATGCTAACATTTGCACTGACTATCGTTCGGCAGTAAGTGAGCGTGTGTGTTCTGTCTATTTGCTTTTGTTTTCTGTGCATAAGAAGGGCGATCATTCGGTTCTAAGTTAAATGTTATTTGTTGATGTTGTAGGGACAGAGAGGACATGCACATAATCTGCATGTGTGTTCATAAACAAAGCCCATCAGCAAATGCTTACAGGAACGCTTTATATTGTATTTACTTAACTGTTAACGTATTTTGTCTGTAGCTGATTACAATGACCTCTAAATATATGGATGTCCTAAGATGTGAACTGTCCATTCTAAAGTCATTTATTTATTTTATAATATTATGTGCTCTGCTTTCTAGTGGGGAAACACAATACAACAGAGATAAACTGCTTCAAGGTATGTACATGTGTATGCTGACCTCTAATGTGTGCTGTTGACCTTTTCAGTCTGTGGATGATTTTTTTTTCCTCACATGTGTAGGTCAGGGCATTGACACCCCGCTGTCAGACACGGGACATCTGCAGGCAGCGGCAGCTGGCCGGTACCTGAAAGATCTGCACTTCACCGATGTCTTCGTCAGTAACCTGCAAAGAGCCGTCCAGGTGTGTGAGACTGCAACTGTGTTCATTTTTTTAAGTGAATCACCCCTCAAATAAAATGTAACTTCTCCTTCTCAAGACAGCTGAAATCATTTTAGGAAACAACCTTCATTCTTCTGCGACCGAGATGATATCGGATCCATTACTCAGAGAGAGGGTGAGTTTCCCCAAGCAGGCCATCTGCAGCTGCTTAGACTGTGCAATATATAAATAATACATTAAAACTGTAAGATAAGATGACCATTAGAAATAGTGAGAAAAAGTAAGTAATAATAATGAAAAAAGAAAATAGCTTTAAGACAAGTATGATTTTTAAAAAAATGAATAATTTGGCATCCCCTATATGAATCGCTGTTGTGTCGGTTCAAATGTGTGATGTATTGGACAGGGTTTTGGGGTGGCAGAGGGAAGACCAAAGGAACATCTGAAGAACATGGCGAATGCAGCGGGTCAGGCGTGCCGAGATTATACACCACCCGGCGGAGAGACACTGGAACAGGTAGAAATTGAGGTTTCTTGCAAGGAAAATAAGTCTTGAATGTTGCAAAATAGGATGATACTTAAATCCAGATGGAAAATGAAGTAGCTTTTACACTGAAATTGGTGCAGCTAGATTGCAAAAGTACCTTAAGTATAAGTGAGTCTGGAATAATTAAGATGTTTAAAAGATGTCTCATATGTTCATCAAGGCTGCATTTACTTAATTAAAAGTCTAGTAAAAACAGTAAAATTGTGAAATATTATTACATATTCCTGTTATGCAAAACTGAATTGTCATCATTATTTTAGTCTTCGGTGTCACACGATCCTTAGGAAATCATTTTAATATGCTAATATGATGCTCAGTTATTATTGGTACTCAATTATTAACAATAGTCAACAATCTTAATATTACCAATGTTGGTTTGCTGTTTATATATACATATATATATATATATATATATTCTTTGATGAATAGAAAGTTCAGAATAACATCATTGCTGAATAAAAGTATAAATGCACTTACTTATCTCAAACTTCTGAAATTCTTCTACAAATATATTATGTAGCAAAAACTGTATTCAACATAAGAAATGTTTCTTGAGCAGCGAATCAGCATATTAGAATGATTTCTGGAGTCTGCAGTAATGATGCTGAAAATTCAGCTTTGCATCACAGGAATAAATTAAATTTTAAAATCTATTAAAATAGACAGCAGATATTTTAACTGCATTAATTTCTCAAAAAAGTACTGTTTATACTGTATTTTCAATCAAATAAATGCAGCCTTAAAGTGCAAAAGAGACGTCTTTCCTAAAAATATCAAAAATCGTAATTATTCCAAACTTTACATATAGTCCTTTTTACAGTATTTTTTTTCCAAATCGTAGTCGCTATTGGTTTATCAGATGAAATGCTCACACACAAGACTGTTTTTGTTTATCCAGGTAAAGACACGCTTTAAGAAGTTCCTCAAATCCTTGTATCTGCGCATGTTAGAGGAGCACGGCTCAGCCGACCAGTGTTCTGCGTCCACCTCTGGACCATCAGAACTAGAACAGCCTGTGATTGCTGGACTAGCTAACGATGGAGCCCAGAATGTACCCATCCACGCTCTGATCGTCAGTCACGGGGCATTTATCCGTGTGTCCGTTCGCCACCTAGTGGAGGACCTGCAGTGCTGTTTACCTGCAGGCCTAAAGATGAACCAGGTTTTTTCCCCATGTCCAAACACAGGCATTAGCAGGTTCATCATCACCCTCTGCAGAGAGGAGAGCGGCCCGCGGGCCTCCAGCATCCAATGTGTCTTTATCAACCGGAAAGACCACCTGGATGATGTCAAAAACTCTGATTGACAGTGTTATGAGGTGTATCTAAGACTGGTTGGTTTATCTGCCATGGCCAGTGTTTGTATTTATTGCTCTTTACAAACTCAACGACTGAAGCACATACAAGTCTGTGTGGTTGATTTTATTGTGTAAATTATTTAACTGTTATGCATTTAAAAAACGTATAATTGCATTAAAGGGATTTTGTCATCATTTAGTCACCCTTGAGTTAGTCCAAACCTGTGTGAGTTTCTTTTTTCTGTTGAACACAAAAGAAGATATTTGAAGAATTTTGGTAACCAGACAGCCAAGTCAATGGCTACCACAAAGAAACTTACAAAGGTTTGGAACAACTTAAGGATGAATAACTGATGACTGAATTTTCATTTTTGCATGAAATTTTTCCCTTTAAGTACACTGCAAAAAATATTTTCATACTTAGTACTTTGGTCTCATTTCCCTTTACAAATATCTAAAATTTATTAAATCAAAATGCATTCACTTAATAAGGAAAATGAACCAAGATATTGACATATTTCGATACTCAGATGAATCAAAATTAAGTGAGTTTGATTAAAACAAGAAAAAATATCTAGAAAAATAATTTAACAATTTTATGTTTGTTTATGTTTTTTTCTTGTGTTCCTCATTAACTGACTTGATGTTGATCCATTTGAGAAGCTATTAAGATATTAAGTTTTGTTTTTCAAAATGTACCAAAATTAAGTAAGTTTGATTAAAACTAGATTGAAACTATTTTATTTCTTGTTTAAATCATCAACGCACTTAATGTTGATCAATTTGAGAAGCACAGTGACTTAAGATACTGAAAACTGCTTTGAAACAGTAATGATCTGCAGTGATGTTGATGCATTTTATTCATCCTGTCAGCTGACTGAATGCAAACAGTCGTAAGACGTCTTTTTGATGTTGTCCGTTATATCAGCACTTTATACTCACACTACTGTGGTTTTGGCCTTTAAAACACTGAAGTATTCACACATACTGTACATTCGTATTTATGTGTATGCAATAAAGACATTCAGAGAAACGTAAATCCAAAATAGTTTTGGTTTTTTATTTGCAAACTGCCAAATTTGAATGTTTTCCTAAAGGGGAAAAGGTCATGCTTCACCTTAAATGCATGTTTTATCATTTACAGTTTCACATTTTGTTAATTGTTCATTCTTGTATTGGGTTTTATCTCCAGGTTAAGTCGGTGTTAAATGTGAGACACAGATGTGTGTAAACCTGTTGCTGTGATTAACAATTTGACAAAATATCTCATGCACTTCAACCCTCCTGTTGTGTTGGAATCAAAAACTTTTTTTTTTAATTATGTGTTTGTGCAGCTAATCTTGAATATAAAATATGTACAAAAATAATCATAATAGAAAGAGAAATAACAACGCCAACACAGAAGTACCCAGTTTTTGAACACAACAGGAAGAAAATACCACACACGCTCATCAAAGGCCATTTTGAGATTGTGTTTGTGTTGAATTTTTCATTTGGTTCTGTTGTTTTGTCTAATTGGATAGTGGTCTCGTCCAGTAGGTGGCGCTGTGCTACTGACCTCTGGAGGAGCGAGGGGCCAACCTGCTGATGGAGAGAAGAACAGGACACGTCTCCGCTGCCGCCCACTCCAACAGGAAACAATCACCATCTTTGGTCCCTCATTTTCTCCGTGCCGACCGGCAAAGGAAACTGAGTGATCTTCTAAGGCTTGTCATTTTCCTGCCGGTAAGTGGGCGGCAGTTGGGTTGACTTGGTCACGCAGGGGACCTGGACGGCTCGAATGAACTGACTCCTGCAATCCAAGCAGACGATAGACTAGTCTGTGGCCGCACATTCTTCAACTCCTACAGACGCTCCTAAAATATCTGCTCAGACAAATCACATTTACATTTCTTGCACATACACACATGCCAAGAGTCATTGTGACCCATCAAAGCGCTGCAGCAGCTTCAGGTGTTTTATTGTGCAATTTGTTTATACACATCCACATCCCATGACATTGATTGGTGCAAAACGACTGTTGTTTCTATAGACAGGAAAACGCCACTGCTAAATAAAACCAGCCGTTTTATTTAGTTTCCATGCCGTTTAGACACCCAAACAAAGTCACATGCTCAGTGTTTTGTTCTGCTGCTGTCCCACTGAACCCACTTGATCAGTTGGTTTGCCGGTCTGTTTTTGCCGAGCTGGTATTCATCTGGTCAGTCTGATGGCCCAAAAGCAAATTTAACCATCAAACCAGACCAGTGAAAACCAGATAGGACATTTTTTCAGCTGGGTAACCCTAGAATTTACGTTATTTTAATCGCTTATTCCAGACAAAACTTGATTGCATAACTTGCGTTATTTGTTCTACTTTTTATATGACATCAAAATACATTAAAATATTATTTCATTAACTGCACTGCAAAATATTTTTATTATATGACAAATTTCTAAAAATTCTAAAACCAAGACATATTTACTTGGGCATCAAAATGATTTAAGATAGTAAGTTTGTTTTCTGAAAAAAAAAAAGTTAAGTGGGTTAAAAAGTACCAAAACTAAGTTTCATTATAACTAAAACAAGAAAAACATTATCTGTCAATTAGAAACTAAACCAGATTTTTTTTTTTCTTGTTTTAATCATAAATCATCAATTTAAAAAGCAAAATGACTTAAGATATTAAAGGGGTCCTATTATGCTAAGTCTTGATTTTGTTTTGGGGTGTACTAGAACATGCGTTCATGCTTGGTGGTTCGAAAAACGCATTATTTTTAACATAATATATATTATTACAATACATCTCACCCAGCCTGGCACATAATGTTCGATTAGTTCGGGTTTAATGAAGGCCCGCCTACCAAAAAACAAAATGTGTTGTGATTGGTTAGCTGTCCCACTGCGTTGCGATTGGCTAACAGCTTAGACGGTGTTTCAGTACTGCCACGCCCATTGCCGAAGAAGCAACTTCCATGTACAACTGTTAGCGCAAGCTTGATTAAACTGATTCTTACGTTTTAAATATGGATATTTTTCGTACAAAAACGCATTCGATTCGCTACAGGGGGCCTTTGAGAGTGCCAGGATAAATTTTAATGTAATTCCGATTTCATTCGTCTGAAAGAAGGAAGTCATATACACCTAGGATGGATGGAGGGTGAGTAAATAATATGTAAATAATATGCTACAGTAGGGTCCTGTTGTTGGGTCCTATCATCAGCCTGCGAGATCGCCAATACATGATATTATCGTGCTAATGTATTTAAATATTTACATACTTAGTTTCATTGCCAGAAAAAAGCTCCAGCATAAGGCTAAAAGCAGCCTAACATCATCAAAGAACATCATCACTGATTAACCTAGCCTATTCTAGTGCAAGTTTCTGCATTTTAAAAAACACTCGCGTTATAAATGAAGCTATCTACACTGTATGATTAATAAATCTCTTACCACACATTGCACACATCTGCGGCGCGTTACGGCTCCGACGCGCAACCGGATTAGATCGCGGCTCCAGCATGTGTTTCGACCCCCTGTACTGCACACGTCTGCGGCGCGTTACAGCTCTGAAGCGGCCTCTCTAGGCAAAGCTTGTGTTTATACCCGCCGCGCTGCAGCTCGTTGAAGCGGTTCTCCACGCTGCATCGCTAAAGTTAGGTTAATCCCCCACGTGGTCCCTACCCTCCCTCCAACAATTCAGATTTCCGTGGGCGGGATTTATTTTAATAATACTCTAATAGACCTAATGTGACATCATTGCATGCAGAAAACAACGTTCGTTGTAATTCTTCAAAAAGGGATTTTTTTAAAACGAAAGATCTCCTTTTGGAGTGGACTTTGAGATTTGTAACTTTGTAGATCTTTTTTATGCTCAAAGATACACACCACACACTGACTACTTCAAGTTCAAAAAGTCAAAAAGCATATCACCCCTTTAAGTCTTGTTGTCAACAAAAATGTTGAATTATGATTAAAGCAAGAAAAAATATCTGTCTGTGGGGAAAGAAAAATAAACTAAATAAATTATTTTTGTTTATTTATTTTTCTTAATTTAATCATAAAATCAGTTTATTTTGATAAATCTGAAAAGTATAATGACTAAAAATATTATGTCTTATCTGAAAAACACATGTAAGTTAAATTATAATAATAATAAAAAAAAAAAACTGTCAGTAGGGTAAGAAAATAAACCTATTTATTTATTTATTTATTTTAATTGGCTATTTTTCATCCAAACTTAATTGTGAGATTTTGTTTTTTTTTATTGTATTTGCTATACTTGTGTTTTTGAATTGTTTTTGCCATTAAAATATTTTAAGATGCTGACATGGCATTTAATAAAAACATACTACTACTACTACTACTACTACTACTCTAGTTTAGATGACTAAATTATAAATGAAATTATCACTTGAAGTGTTTTGCTTTGCATCTGATGGAGAGCTTCTACAAATATGGGCTTTTGCCTGAAGAGAAATTTGTGATTGCATTGTGGGTAAAGGCCCTCTGTTACCACCTCTGAAAGCAGAGTTTATAGTTCATAATTTCTGCTATTAATGCCGTTTAGCTTATAGTGATAGTCGAGTCTCATGGGGACGTAGTTTGATGACACAGCAATGCTCTCATGGGCCCTATGAGATGAACAGTCAATACGGTTTGCACCTTCATTAATCACACCGAAAGACTAATGGAGCGTGAGGCAACCACATTGTGCTACTACTAATTATATCAGAATCCAATTTTTGTTGGAATATGAATTCGTAATGTCGTTAATGATGGAACGATGGAAAGAGTTTTATTTCCAGCGCTGTGTGAGCGGTGTTTATCTTGAAATATCAAAATAAGGATGTAAGGTAACATCCTGTCTGATGGCATGGGCATGATGGAGTACGTGGTGGTGAAGAGGTGTATTTATAGAGCGACTTTCGGAGCGCGCATGCTAATGCTGATCTCTTCAACTCTACATTTCCAGCTCATAATTAGAGGTGTTTAATTTGTGGGTACTGATTGTACTTCCTGTGCTCTCTATAAAAGGCCCCAAGGGCTGGACCGGGCTTTTTGGATATCCGCTTTTTGAGGGCTGTGGAACGCTCCGGTGCTCCTGTAACCCAGGAATGGCTCGAGGTCAGTTTTACCCAGAACCAAACCGCAGTGTGACCACACTGGATTGTGCCACAGACCTTGGTGGGGGCATTGTGGGTAGAGAAAGCTAGTGGTGCATTGTGTTCCGGAGTTTATTTTCCCTCAATGTCTCTAAACGGACGCTTTTGAAGAGCTTTTTATGCAAAACATGCACTGCCGGGCGGCCAGTCTGCTAATTGCCTTGATAGGCTGCACATTTATGTGGGTGTGCAGAAGCAAGAGGATGTAAAACATTTTTAAAAAGTGGATTTCAAATGAAAATTCCAAAAAAAAAAAAAAAAAAAAAAATGTTGGTTAAGTTGCATGATTATTCTACAGGCTCTTAAAAAGCCTTAATTCACCCTTCCACAAATTAAGCCCTTAAACTGTTAAAATCATGGCATGGCATTAAATGTTGCATTGAAATTAATATCTTCCTCTGCATTTTTTTTTTTTCGTCTCCCAATACAAAACATCCTTGAAATACAAAATGAAGATGATGTTTTGTTTTCTGAGAAACTGAACAAAATGAAGTAAGTTTATGTTTAAAACCAGAGCAAATATCTGTCAATGGGGTAAGAAAACATGTTTCCCCTAACATTGAAGTTGGTTTTTCTGAGCCTATTTGCATGCATTTGTTTTTAAACATAAACTGACCTAATTTTGATTAATTTGTTTTCTCATTTTTTTTTTTTTTTTCTTCTCACAGCATTAAAAAGGAATGGAGATCAGTTGAAATTTGTAAAGTGTTGCAAATACAACTCGTTGTGTTTTTCATTCACACCCTTGTTTTTCATTCAGTAAGTTGTTATGACAAGTGAAGCTGTTCTTTTAAAGACAAATGAACTTGCATGATGGTCACTAGCTCTGAAAGTTATGAACTGGCTCGCTTGCAGTTCTTAAGGTGGAATTTCATCTGAATTGCCCTCAACAAATAATATATTTGAATTAAAAAGAAAATAAATTGTTTTGTATGACCCTTAACTGACAGTATCTGGCTATATCTATAATAGTAATTGCAGTGTCAGATTCACACACTGCATCCAGCACTGCAGGAGCCAATAATCTGATTTTATTTATGGATTGTGTTTAAGCTTCTACATTTATTTGATTAATTTAATTATCTAAGTTTCCTTTGCTTTGCATTTCCTGACTCCTTTTTGCTTGGCAGGGAAACAAAAAAGAAATAAGATGGAAATATACTCTTTTAGCAGACTAGACAGCACATGATTGCCTTTAGAACTTTTTTTTTTTTAGTTATTAATGGAATGTTGATTTTTCAAACAACTTTGAAGTTTTATATTCAGAGAAAGTTTAAAAAAAAAATTTAAATGTTGAATACTTTTTTCTGGGACATCTAGGACATGTCTTTTCTCCCCATATTTCTGCTGGGAGTGATCTGTGCAGACGCCATGCCAAAATGAGTGACAACGTCCCAGTGCTGCAATGCAGTAGATTAATAGCGGTTCCACCGGACAGATCCACTCCGCCTTTACACCAGCAGAGGGCGACAGCAGCGATGAAAGGTACCTAAATCATTCCTGTTATGCTGTAACGAAATATTTCTATTCAAGGGTACTTCAGATCTTCATACATATGCTCTGGTCAAGCTCAGGCGAGAAGGATAGAATATTTTAGAGCAGAGGTGCCCAGACAGGACCCGGGGCCCAAAGTTGGTCCATAATGCCATATCATACATGGAGAGAAGAAATAGAGGGAAAACATGCCACTGAAGCACATCTTCATTGCTTATTTATTTATTTATTTATTTAAAAAGATTAAATAATAAATATAATTTTGACTAAATAATAATTTAAAATGATAAAATAAGTAACCTTTTTATTTATATATAAACATATGATACATTTTATGGTAACATAGTTGGACTTTTGACTCAACAAAAATTAAGCTGTTTCCTGGAGGATGATGTGATTCATTATTTAATAAAAAATGGCTCTCCTATATTCACATAACTGTGATATTATTAAAGAAAAAAATCCTATTTAAATAAAATATTATTATATATATTTTTCTATCGTAATAGCACAGTTAAATGAATGTAGGAGTGAAAACTTTATATTAATAAGTTAATACACATTTAATGTTATGTAGGTTTTATATGCATATATTCATTTTTAGACATTAAATGTACTTTATAATAGCAATGACCCTCTTCACTTTGACTTTTTAAAGTGAATCTTCCCTCAGGACTTATGAATGAGATTGCAGATAAATTCTGTCATTGACTTTCTAGTAGCCCCAAAAGAAAACCTGCATTTCTCTTTGAAATAATATCAAACACAAAAAGGAATAACTTTTAGAAATATGAACTGATGCAACTGTTGCTTTTATTTCAAAGTCTTTTTCTCCACCCAGAGTCACTGTGACCTTCTCATGGCTGTAGGGAATATACTATACTTCACTCTGAAAAATCTTCTAAAGACAGTTATTTCTCTACAGGAACATCGTGTTGCCTCTCTGTTGGCTTTAATTATGATTAATTAATGCATTCCAGTTACTGTCTCTGTAATGAGATATTTATTATGTAAATGATTGCTGCTGCAGTGCCTATATTGGCACAGGGACAGAATCGGTGTCGTGGATGAGTCAGTGCATTAGTGTGTGTGTGTGCGTCTTCATCAAGCAAATTGCCCCATCCACTCATCTGCCCACCAAAGCCCAGAACACTTGTCATCTGGTGCAGTTGATTCCTCCGTTGCTGAAATGACAGAATGGAAAGCAGTAGATACACCCACCTTACGCCCGCATCGGAGTCGGTAACACCATTCTCGCCTGTAGGGAGTGAGAATGTGTAAAGTGGCACAAGGATGTCTAACAGAATGCCGTTCATTCCAGGGCTGGGCAGAGGGAGCCGTTGCTGGTGTAGAGTTCAAGTGAATGCTGGGAGACCGCTGGGGTCGTGTCTTGCTGACTCAGCAGAAACTCTCCACTGATGTCATTCTTCGTCTCTCGTCAAACCGGAGTCCTCCAAAACAGGTCACTTTAGTGTAGCCGATCTCTGTGCAAACAAGTTATTCTGGTGGGACATGTGAACACATGAAGATAGTTGCACTTTTTTGTAAATTTATAAGACAGATCTCTCAGATATCTCTTGATTATCAGTTGTTACTGCCCTCTGACATTTTGAGATGAACTAAAATCATTACAAACTGATTTTTAGTACTTAGTGATGTTTGTGCTTTAAAGGAACAGTTTAACCCCCCCCCCAAACCCCCCAACCCCCCCACCCCAAAATGACGTTTGAGTTTGTTGCTTCATCAGAACAGATTTGGAGAAATATTGAATTACATCACTTGCTCACCAATGGATCCTCTGCAGTGAATGGGAGCCATCAAAAAGACACAATCTACCACAAGAAGGGCAACTTTTTAGATTAACTTTTTGTTAGAGAAATTTATCATTTAATCACTTGCTCATCAATGAATCCTCTGCAGTGAATGGGTGCCATCAAAATGAGAGTCCAAATAGCTGATAAAAACATCACAATCCACACCACACCACTCCAGTCCAACAATAAACATCTTGTGAAATGAAAAACTGCATATTTACAATGAAACAAATCCACCATAAGATGTTTTAGCTTTAAACGTTGGTTCCAGCTAAAATACAAGTGCTCTTTCTAAAATATAGCTTTCTTCAGTGAAAAA
Source organism: Labeo rohita (assembly GCF_022985175.1). Lineage (NCBI taxonomy): Eukaryota > Metazoa > Chordata > Actinopteri > Cypriniformes > Cyprinidae > Labeo > Labeo rohita. The sequence continues at coordinate 42,665,296 of NC_066872.1, forward strand.
GTCGCCAGGAGAGAAATATACACAGATCAAGCACAGTTTACAAACAGCTTTAAATAAATATGGTGTGAGAGGACAACAGGGCATGGACTTTTTCACTGGTAAAGGAATTTTATGAATTACGGACTCGTATTTTGGCTAAAATGCCTTAAAATGTCTTATTGATGGATTTGTTTCTTACATGCATGCAGCTTTTCACTCCAGAAATTTATGGACTGGAGTTGTGTGGATTTCTTGCGGATTATTGTGATGTTTTTATCAGCTGTTTGGACTCTCATTCTGACAGCACCTATTTACTGCAGAGGATCCATTGGTGAGCAAGTGATGCTAAATTTCTGTGCCAAAAAATTGATCTGTGAACCAAGTAGCAGCAGTTCTGGTTAAGGTGATGGCAGTTGCCCTTTTTTGTGATAGATTGAGTCTTTATGAATGTATCACACAAAATATCATCTGACTAGATGAGAGTGCATATGAGGACGATCCATACTCCACGGCTGATGTCGCGCTGAGAAACAGTGACTCATATAACGAGTGTTGAGAGGTGAGATTTAATTTAAAATGACTGTGCACTTTTCAGCTCACGAGCAAAAGAAGCAGACAGCATCAGGCTGTTCTCAAACAGAGAAACAAAAGCACAAAAAGCTTAAACCTAGGAAAATAATCAGGATTCTGAACTCGATCAGCAAAAATAAAGTGACCTTTGTTTTTAAGGTGGACAGAATTTTTACCTGAGTCATTGTGCTGTGAGTTTGAGCTGTGCTAATAGTGTGCGCAGAGTTCTGCTCTCTGCAGGGGTCAGATGTTCTCTCTTGAGTTCTTGTCAGCTCATGAACACACTGTGCTTTTAGTGCTGTTCTTGCAGCTCAGCCTGGCACACAAAATCCCTGCCACGACAGGAGCTTCACCACTGCAGAAACCACTTCAAATCACTACTGGTATATCCTTTCAAAACTGTATATATATATATATATATATATATATATATATACAAGCTACAATTTATGTAGCTGCCAATTTTAAGTGATTTGTCAATTAATATTCATAAAAATATCTCCAGTCAACCAAATGTGATAAAATTCTTTGTTTTACATACCATTTATCTTTTTTTGCGCTTTTTACGAAAAATAAAATGCGAACTGAGGGCTGTTGTGCCACTTTTCAGTGTTGAATTATTGATCAGCTGTGTCAGCAAGATCACAGGGTCTGACTCATATCCATCTCTGCCATTCTACTAGACACTTTTACACCCGGACTGCCAGCTTTATTTCCCCCAAAGTGCCATCATGCAGATTGTTCTAGTGCTTGAGCACACAACTTGTTTTTAATGAATGCAAGTTAAAATAGAACATAAGCTATAGGGTTTTCTTCAGTAGGATGTGGATGGGTACCGCCGCGCAGCTGCTCTCCCATAGAGAATGCCATTTGTGCGCTGTGTTAAATGTTAAACGTCCACTGATGCTCCTGATGTCATGTGTGAGTAATTCTCTCCTGGATTTCAGCAGCTCTCCTCAGCTGTCGTTTCTATACCGCCTAAACCCACGTTAATAAAAATCTAATTGAAAGGGTTTGAAACCGCAATGGATCCAGTTACGTGGTTTGTGACAACCCTGCCTTGCACGAAGCCCCATGGAATGATGATATCCTTCAAAACTATAACGTGCTAATGCTAAATGTTCTGCCTCTAACCTCAAAAATCAGTTCTAAACACGTAATGTATTCACATACAACATTAGAAGCTGTTTAATTTATTAATCAAATTGAGCAAATCACAGGCTGTTGAATCCTATCTCAGGTAAACTGAAGTGATGTGCAGCAGATGTTTGGGTGTGCCGTAATCTGTCTGAACTTGAGATGCAATGACAGCTGAATGTGAAATGTCTACTTTGATCTTATTTTTCCTCTGTTATCAACATGGACGTGTGGAAATCATATGAATTATGCCACGGGGTGGATTTGCTGTTCTGTGCATCAGCTTTAATGTGTGCAACTGGACTTATGTGAGCAATTAAAACAACATCAGCAAAATTGGCCTACTTTTTTAATACTCTATGTGTTAAAACATCCTGAGGTATGAAGGCCCTGCAGCGACGTCAGTGATACTGATAATGCTGCTCATGACCCTGCTGAAGGGTCAGAAGGGTTCAGGTATTTTGCTACTGATTTGAGATTTCTTTGCTAATTAGACTGTCACCGTTTAGCAAGAGCTGTAAGCATTTTAAAGACAGCTGATGACTACTCAGCTACAAATGTTCAAGTCATGACTTTTAATTTATTGCTCTACACTGCAGCTCTTCAATGAACCTGAATGACAGCTGTCAAACCTAAAAGGGCATACTTGGTTGAACAACTAGGTTTTTTTTTAAAGATATTTTGTACATTTCCTACTGTAAATATATCAAACTTCATTTTTGATCAGTAATATGCATTGCTAAGAACTTAATTTGGATCATTTTAAAGGTGATTTTCTCAGTATTTTGATTTTTTTTTTTTTTTTTTTTTTTTTTTTTTTTTTTTGCACTCTCAGATTTTAAAACAGCTTTATCTTGGCCAAATATTGTCCTATCTCCAAACAAACCATGCATCAATAAAAAGCTTATTTATTCAGCTTTCAAATGATCAAAGATTACATAATGTGTATATATCTCAGTTTATTTAAATGCTAGTTTATTTAAATTATGTGTGTGCGTGTAAAACAAAAATATTTAAAAATATATGAAGTTAAGTAGTTTTAAATTAAAATAAATTAAAAAAATTATTTGTTTAATTTTATTTTGATTTATTTGGAAAGTAAGTCAAATTATAGCAAAAGTGTAAAGATGATATAGTAAAATTATATATTGTTATATTTTAAGTAATGTTAGGAATGATCATTTTTGTGATATGGTTCAGGTCATGAATTATGCTGATTTAGAATTAATAATTAATTTTTGTTCCATATTCCAGAGGAGCCAGGCAACTGCTGAAATTATGTGATTGGCGCTTTTCACGCTGCCAACAACAGCGCCTCCCCAAGCGTCACTACCAACAGTTCGGCTTCGCTGTGCTCGCTCTGCGCACCTGGAGATCCGCGTAACGACGCGCAGCGTCTGCTGACGTCCAGACATTGCGCGCGCTCCGAGCATTCTTGAAGGTGCGTTTTGCTCAGCATCACCGCGAAGAGGTCCAGAGAGGCAGGCGGGCAGCCTCCCGGAAGATGAAAACATCACGGTGCGCGGTGCATGAGACGGGGAACGTTATGATCGGCACGCATCGTGGGAGCGCAATATTCCGGAATCAGGTCGTTGTATAAACTTCCTGCACAAACAGCCTGGGATGTGACAGACAGGGGTGCCATTGCTCTCCGGTGACAAGTGGACTGTTTTTACACCATCCTTCTAAATAAGGAAGCAGGGCTGTCAGACACATGACCACCGTCCCGATTTGGGCGCTGCCAGAGTGCCCATCGCATCCCATGATCGCGCGCAAGCCGTCCAATAAGGCTCAGCATGCGACCCCCATTTCACACGTGGAGTGACAGCAGCGTCCCATCATCATCAGTCCTGCCAGTTCTCCTCGCCGCTCGCAACTTTCTTTCTTTCTCTCTCACTCGCTCACTCTCTCTCTCCTCCCCCCCTCCCCTAATATGATGTCATGTATAGGGATGAGGGTGGCTTCTGAGGTGAGATAGGGATTTTGTGGCATTCTCCACGACCCGAGGCTTTGGAGCTGCAAAAGATGGTCATCACCACCTTCTCCGCCTCAAGTCGTGTCTCCGCGCTCTCTCCCCGTTCTTCCGTCGCTCTCATCTCGGGCCACCGTCGCATGCCCGAAGTCCTGACCTGCCTCGCTAAATTAAGCCTGCACCACCATGCCGAGGGAAGAAAAACTAGAAGAGGGGTATTTTTAGTGCCATTAATTTTGACCACGTGCCCCGAAGGTAAACCCGATGGCCATTGCGCAAAGGCTCCTCATCAGTATGTCCTGCGAGGCCAAGGCGCAACACTGGCCAAGGACTGCCGTTCTGCTCTTGGGATTGCTCCTAGTTGGGATTGTGTCCTCCAGTCCGCTTCCGAGTAGGACTAACAGGACAACTTTACTGGAGAAGCGATGGGAGAGCCTCTTCTCCCGCTCCGTGCTGGGGATCTCTGGAGAGAGACCAGAGGCGAACTGGGAGAATGACTATTTGCTGGGCATCAAAAGAGTGCGGAGGCTGTACTGCAATGTAGGCATCGGGTTTCATCTTCAGGTCCTCCCAGACGGCAAGATAAACGGTGTACATAATGAGAACCAGTACAGTGAGTTCACGGAATAATGCAATAATGAATTGCGCAGAGCTCTTTATTCTTTAGAAGCGACACTCGTCTTTGGAGGCAAAGACAAATCTATTAAAACACACACATACACTCTCACACGCACCCACATATACACACACACAGTATCCCTTAGTGCTAAATATCTGCGCTGGGCTTAAACATGACATGAATGCTGGGACGGATATAGATGCCAACTTATTTTTACACCGGGCTCCTTGTGCGGCCCAGGAGCGCTTAGAACATGCACGACTCTCAAAGTGTGAGGGATGTTCGTCTTTCGGCTATAACGTAGTAGCCTTGTGGCGAGAGAGAGGCCATTTGCGCATCCACAATTGGCACCTGCAGAGGTTCCACCCACCGCATGCCTTGTTGTTCTGAGTCACGCGGAGCCTCTTTATTGTGTGTAACATGCTTGTTCTGTTTGAGCAGGTCTCATAGAGATCTCCACTGTGGCCAGAGGAGTGGTTAGCCTGTTCGGTGTCAAAAGCGAGCTGTTTGTCGCAATGAATAACAGAGGAAGGTTGTACGGAACGGTAGGTGTGCGCAACCGTGTCGCCTTTCATTCTGCCTGCAAATGCAACGAGGCTTTGCATCCCCCAGCATCGAGTGCGAGTGTGCGAGTGTGCGTGTGTGTTAAACAGGTGATGCTTCCATTGTGCGTCTTCAAGTAATTCATGACCCATGCAGTTGGCACGTGAGGGGGTCGCACGACTAATAATAGTGTTTACGGCGTGTGCTGCATTGAATTATTCATGCCTTATAAATATAATGTGCTCTGGTTTGTTCAAGCAGGACGTTTGCCACAGCTGCACGGCTTTTGCAAATTATTATTAAACGGTGCATTAGATCTAGGCACCGCGCCAAAGCGCTTTGCAAGCACGAGTAAAAGGTTTATAACAATTGCTTGCATTAAACCTATAAACTAACGCCTCATTCTTTTATATTAGCTGGTAGTTGTAGGTTATTAGTAGAAAGAGTAACACATGCAGCGCGTAATTGCAGTTTTCATCTTGCTTTGCACTTTCTGGTAAATTGGGACACTGAGATGACTAGGGAAAATGTCCAAATTAACTTGAATTCACCTTATTTCGTGTTCGTGTGTATATAAAAGATCCCTTGATTAAATATGTGTGCATTTAAATAGAATTTTTTGGTAGAGCAGCCTCTATTTACATTGTTTTGAACTGTCAACAGCAGTAGTAGTGATTATGCAGTCTGTTATTCACACATAATATGTGTCATTAAAAGGTTTGAAGGGTAAATGATGCACTTGGCAGTCTTGGCTGAAGTTTGGCATAGGTGTGACAAGCGCAGTGCAACACTGGTCCTTTGGGGCCCATGAGTGCGTGACAGCTCTATCCAAAAACTGCAGAGTGTTACAAGAGCATCGTCTGGAGAAGCAGAGAAAAAGTAGACGCCACAGGCCGGTCTAGGAGTGATAATTGAAGTGTTTTTTAATTAAAAGACCTGTTTAGCTCAGGGATTAGTGTCAGGTTAATACTTCAGGTTAATGGTTTTCCTGTGGGGTCAGACTCACCTGAAAGTTTCTCTGCAAGTTTGTTCAGTCTGTTCAGTCTGCTGTGGGAAATCAGGCTGAGAAATGTACTAATTTAGGAGGTTAGATGTATTTGCACTCAAAGTCATGTGCAAAACAGTTATTTGCTCAGATGTGAGTCACTAATAGGGCAAAAAATATTCTGCATTGCAGGGTCATTATAGCTAACTTAAACTAAAACCACACACCGACAAAACATATTCATTATTGAAATTAAATAAATAACCTGAAGCTTATTTTATTTCAGTTAGTTGCCGAAGCAAACTTTCTCATTTTTATTTAGTTTAACTTATATACTAAAGTTTATGTACTAAAATTAATAAAACTGATATAGTGTAGGTATCATTAAAAAAAAAGAAAAGAAAAGAAAAATCAGTTACTCTATATATGTGGAATACTATAATACTATAAACTAGAATAGTTAGTAATGATACTAAAATTACACATATTTTCTAATTTTCCTTGAGATGAAATTGAGGAACTAAAATAACTGAAGCTCAAATAAAAAATGACTAAAAACATATTTTTAACAATCAATAACTAATACTAAAAATGACAATAACACCCAACAAAATGACTAAAACTAAACTAAAATTAAAATTTAAAGATAAAAACGTATGTAGTATCTCAGTGATGCTAAAATGACACTGGTGCATCTGACTGAATGTTGGCATTTACATCTCTTCTCTTCTCCTTCTTTCAGGCTACCTTTAAAGACGAATGCAAGTTCAAGGAGACCCTGCTGCCAAATAACTACAATGCCTACGAGTCCTCCGTTTACAAGGGATTCTATGTCGCTCTCAGCAAACACGGCCGACTGAAGCGAGGCAACAAGGCCACCACCGCCATGACGGTCACCCACTTCCTCCCTCGAATATGAGCAGACTCTTGCAATAATTCTTCATTTGCACTGATCTCCCAGAGAGTTCTGAAAACTGACACACAAACATACAAGGAACTGCAAGAATATCACCAAAATAGTACTTATTCTTTTTTTATATGTATATTTGGATAGGTCAGCTTTTTATTAGAATCTCAGAATATGCTATCCGTCGCTGCTTACTTCTTTTATTTATAGATATATATATATTATTGATTATGGATGTGAAGGCTCTCCCAGCCTTCCTTTCTGTAATCAGGTGCTTGCCAAGAATCGAACAGACTCTAGGATGGATGTCCTCCTCTGCTTTTTACAGTGAAATTACGTTTTTTATTACCTCAAAGAGCTACCTAGATGGTTTAAAAGGATGCATGAAGTTACGCTTGTTATTTTTAGTTCTGTCTGAGCCGACACAAGCATAACGAGTCTTTATTTTTTTATCTTTGACTTGATTTTCTTCTGTTTTTCTCATGCTGTGGGGTTGTGTGAGCACTTAAACGAAAGCAGATCTCTCTTGCTGCATGTTGCACTGAGGTGCCTTGGCATTCCCACACACCGCCCCTTTAACATGCATGCTCTGAACGCCCCAGGGCGTCAGAAATAGGGCTGATATGTTAGCCAGGGCCCCGCGGGGACTGTCCCACAAGGGCCCTGGAGAGGGGCGAGGGGGATGGGTGTGCATCTCTGCTTTATTTTACTTTTCTCTAATTAGAGAACACCGTATTAGACGGCAGAGCGACTCGTAAACACTGATCACCTCTGCAGTTCGGCATCATCTGCTGTCGACTCAGAAATGAGGTGAAACTTTAGCCCCTTTCACACGGTAATTCCAGTATATTGCCGTAAAAATGACCAGAATGATTTTTTTGGTAAATACAGAAGCAATGGCTTTTTACTGTTAAGAGACCATTCATACATCAGTACCAAAATACTGGTAAACTCTGTGATGTCAGTCATCGGAAATGACGCAGTACTTGAGTGACAGGCAGAAGTGGTTAATTATGGAAACCTGTTTTCCCCACAAAATAATAATAATAATAATAATAAAAAAAAACTTTTTATCTCACAATTTGGAATTTTTTTTTTTTTTTTGAATTGTTGATTTACAGCTAGTAAACATATGGCATGAGAAGTCCAAATTTTGAGATACTAACTCACAAATGCAATGAAAAAAGACAGACATTTGTGAAACAAAAAGTCACAATTACTTTTTTTTTTTTGTAATTCCGTGGCAGAAACAAAAAATTCTGAGAATTCCGAGATGTAAACACAGAGTTGCGAAAAGTAACCTCAGAACTATGCAAAAAATTCTGAATGGTTGAGATTAGAACTTTGAGGAAAAAGTCAGAATTGTGAGATAAAGCTTTGCAATTACCTTTTTTAATTTTTTATTTCGTGGCATAAACATAAAACAGAATTGTGAGACATAAATTCAGAATTCAGAGAAAAAAGTCAGAACTGCAAGATATAAACTCACAATTGCAAGATGCAAACTCTGAATTATGAAAAAGAAAGTCAGAATGTTGAGACTGTCTTGAAATTAAAAAAACAAAAACAAGTTAGGTTTAAAAAGTTGCAATTATCTTAATTTTTTAATTCTGTGGCAGAATTGGGCTTCCATAAATGATCACATGAAACGTGTTTTTGCTCTTAAAAGCACAAAACACCACACAGTAGTATCCAAAACACTGCTAAAACTGATTTACCAGTATTTTTTAAAAAGGTCCTGTTGACACATGATCTCTAAACGGTAATTTACCAGTACAGATAGTAAGTACAGAGATAGTGTGAAAGGGGTTATTATCTTTTCTAGCTAAACCCCTATTGGAGCTTTGAGGCTGTACATTTTATTTGTGGACTAGACTGTTTTTGCAATCAAAATTAAACTTTTTGTAAAGAAAACAGGAAAAAAACAACTAAAAAGTAAGAAATCTACAGGGGAACTGATGCAAGCGCACACTGAAAATGTTAAACATGGCTGGTTCGATTATACTATTGCTTACCACAGGTTTGCCTGAACAAAAGGAGCACTTGAAAATAAGCTTTAAGCGTTGCTGTGAATGAGAACGTCTTCTAAACCAATGAAAATACTGTAAATACTGACTGTGCACTGAAAACGCCAGTAGCCCGGAGCTTTGTCGCTTGTTGCTAAAGGCACACTGCCATCAATGATGGTATCTGATTCAAGGGAATACGTGCAGTATATGTTTATTTATTTTTGCTTCGGGTGTGAGTGTATGTGTGTGCACCTGTCCATGTGGATGCCTTTGTGTGTGAATCCTGGTCAAGGGGACAGTCGAGTCTGGCTCTTTCCTGTTGCTGCAGAGGCACTGCAGTGGCACTCGCCGCTGCTGCTCTATGCAAATGTAATTACAGGCCAGATGCCGTGAGGCATCCGAACTGAGGGACGCTCACTGTTTTTTGTGTTTTGGTATGTCTGCCTTTATTTCCATCAGTTTCTGACACCAAATGTCACACCACACTGTTCTTTAACCCTTGTGCTGTTCTGAAAACCTTTACCTAATTTGGTGTTTCCAGTCAAATGACCGGCTTTTCGAAAATTGCTTGCAGGTCTCTCATTAATGCTATATTTTCACCAAATCTTGGATTTAATCTTTTTGTTGACTTGTTTTCTTTCAGTTAGCACAGGTTTTGTATTTATTTCTGGAACTGATTGATTGTAGACCTCAGTGATCTGAGCTTATGCACCTCAGTTTTTGAGTGAAATGAGCATTATTTGTGAATAATTTTGGCAGTGTTCGCTGGTGCATAAACTCGGATCAGTAATGCCTGTTATCAGTCAGTCCCAAAACAAATACAAAAGTTTATAAAAAGATTGAATCCAATATTTGGCGATAATATAGCACAACAAGAAATTTATAAGCAATTTTTTTGTAGGTTATTCATTTTAGCGGTGGAACAAGGTGGAAAAAACATTTTTTTTGGAAAGTTGTTATACCCTGTGCAAGCAATGTCAGTTTTAGTTCAATGTGAGAACACTGAGAAAAAGAAAATCTCTCCGAGTTAAAATGACTGGAACACAGCATGAGGGTTAAAGGAAAATCGAAAGGAATGACGCTATTTTAGAAAGACGTATAGCCTGGTTGTTTGTTCAATCTGTTTGAAATATGTGGGGGTGGAATACCTGAGCGGAGGCCACGCTGGTGACGTCTCCCTCGCACATGGACAATCTTGTAAAAGCCACGGTGCACAGAAGCCTTGAGATTCCAGTAGTAGCACAAGGGTTCTTTACGGTTTCCCATCCAACTTTAGTCCAAGGTCATTGCTATGGAGTTAGTTGGAAGCTAGTTGGAAATGTCTGTTCAAGGTCTTGTTTCCTTTTCTCAAGTCCATTGTGGTCTCATTGTGATTTGTTTGGATCCATGCTGGGTTTTGCTGCATCTATACTGTCCTCTACATTCAGTTAAGATTGCTGTTAACTGAATTTACAATTGATCTGTTGGGGTGTATTCCAGTAATTTCAAAATTGTGGAAATTGTGTGATCGATTCCCTACGCAAATTTTGCTCACGTTCAAGCTGATCATTTGAAAGTTGCTTGGTTTTAAAATTTTGCCTAAAATTTAGTCAGCATGAAATCAGCATTATCCCTGTTTACTTTCTTCATGTCGGTTCATGGTCTTATTGTGTACTGGTCTTTATTAATGGCCACTTTTCATGATTGAAATAATTTTTGAGAGCTAAAATCAGATCCAACCCAATGTTTTTTAGCATTAAATATTGGTTTTCACTCAGAAATTCAGTGCATTAGAGAAGTAAAATTGGTTAATGCTTAACTTTAAGCATTTGAAGCCAGACTTTTCAGATCACCATGAATCCAAACGTATGCTATAAGCAAACATATTTTACACAGCAGTGATTTTATTTCAGTGTGCTATGTACATATATTTAAGTTTTTCTGAAAAAAGTTAGCACAAAGCTTCACTCCTAAACCTAACCAACAGGTTGTATGAAAAAGTACCAATACGAATTAGCCAATTCACCAAACGTAAAACAGCTATGAATTGCAGTGAGATTGTGTTGGGCGAATCCAGAAGTGATATGACCTTAGTTTGTTATTCGCACTTGTTTGCTACCGAATGATAAAGGAAAGTTTTTGCGAGACTGGCTCCTTCCACTAGCGCAGTGAATATATATCAGGACAGACCTCTGCAGGACTGACGCAATACTTTAGAGAGACAAAAACAGGCCGATCATCTCTCGCCTCTGCCAAGCTGCTTGTTTTGTGGTCTAATCTGTGAAGAGATGTTTCAGTATTCAAGGGCATTCAGTCATTACTTGTCCATTAGCAATTTTGTCAATAATGTGCCATTGAGGACTGTATTTAGCTGATGTGCCTCAGAATTCATATCACCGTGAGTCCCAGTGAGGCTTGCACACTTAAAAACAATAAAACACATTTATTGGACTGAAGAGTAGCTATTTAATAGCAACAGTCACTGCTTCATTAATATTGGCAGTGCAAGCAGAAACAAGTTCAACTTCATTAGAACCATATTTTATAGATAGTAACTAAGGAGTAATGGGTTTGGCAGACTGGTACCTACATAATACTATTTTAGTAAAATATGTCTTTTGAATGTGTTATAAAATCTCAAGCACTAATGAAGCATTGAAGGAGTGAAATCAGGGAGCCAAATGAGGTGTTTCTTTAATTTGTGTCCTGATTGTGGCAACACCATCTTAAGTCTGTGAAGAATGAACGATGTACGTGAACATTTGGGAATCGGAGCCATCTCATCTGCTGATGTATGTCTCATGGATTTATAGCAACAGCTGTAAAAATGTTTATTGGGCATAGAATATAGACACCAGTTTCCTGGTACACTCTGGACTCATGAGAAAAACGTATGTGCATGAATGACTGCAAGCTGTCACCGGCTGAATCCTCCTCACATATGCAGGGATGGTTTGGGGAATCTTTGGCGCACCGGAGGCATTAGATTGGGATGCCAGTTTGTGGCGCTGCAGTGTCTTTGTTTTGAAACGGCTTTGTGTGGCTGATCCTGTTACAGAGGGAAGATCCCACGTCTGTGAGGGGTCAGTAATCATTTAGTGCGATTTCAGGATTTTTCGGCTTTTTCTTTTCATGTTTTTCCACTAGCATACTACGTACTTACTTTTCTCTGATTAAAGTGGCATCTAAAAATGGGATGCAAACTTAAGCACTGACCCAGAACCACAAAGCACACTGAGCACAGATTGATACTAACAGATATAAATGACCCAGAACCACAGAGCAGATGTTATTATTTAAATGATTTTAATGATTAATGTTCCAAAATAGTTTATCAATAATTCTGATTATCAGCAGTTTTCGTTCTACACATCAGTAAAATTCAGGATCTTGTGTAGCTGTATTTTCTCTTTTTTAAAATGTTTTGTGTTTCTGTCTGCTCCTCTTTATAAACACCTCTCACCCCTGCCTTAGTTATGATTACTTGTAATAATTTTTTGACAGTAGGAAACTGAGGACATGATCATGTGTTTCTGAGAACATGCGCTGATGCTATGTATAAATACAAATATGTTTGAGAAAATTTTATTTTCCTTTACTTTTCTACGTATGTGCTGTGCACAGCAGTTTAATCATATTCCTAATGTTAATAAAACTATTTTCTTTTCTTTTTTTTTCTTTTATTTCGGATGCGTGTGTATTTGTTTCACATTTTAGTCATGCTCAAAGTAGTCAGTATAATGAGCAGTCATGCACAGTGCCCAGAACTGATTCTTTTCTAGAAATAACGCTGTCAGGATGTCACACTCATACAGGATCATTTATACAACATGACAACAGTTCAATAAACTACTCGCAAGTAATTCATAAACTTCTTCCCTGTCATGGTTATTTGAAGTTTTTGTCTGATTCATATGCAAAAATCTAAGCTTGACAGTTAATACATCCCTTGAATCTAGTTACTCTGTATTTTATTATTATATTTTAATTTTCATAATGTTAAAAATTAATATGAATATTAAAATGTTTCGATTTTTTAGAGATAAGCATTACTTCTCCAAGCCCAAATTATGGTTAATACTCTAAACAGAAAAGTAAAGTATTTAAAAAATAAATAGTTTACAATCATTGGTTTATTATTTATGTTGCTATATCATATTCTATATTATTATATATGAATAATGAAAATTGTCCTTTTTTAATGTTGTATGTGTGTATTTATTTATGTATTTATTTATTTTTTTAACAATTTCAACGTTATTGCACACAGTTATGCTCATGCTGAGACAAATTTTGGTTCGTTACTTGTTCGTGAATGAGGCACAAGTTCCCTCTGCTGGCGAACTTGAGGAAGTTCAGATTGGGGTGATATATTTACATTATATTTACATTTATTCATTTAGCAGACGTGTTTTATTCAAAGCATCTATTCGTTCAGTATACTAATCACGTAGTCACTTAATACATGATCAGAAATTAGGTACAAAACTGTCCCTCGGACGGTACCCTTTCTTGTTAACCTTTTTAAGATACCGCCCAGTACCTTTTTTAGAGATTAGACAATCTTAAATATATAATAAACGGACGTATTTAGGCAACTTGTAGCCTACACCATAGTAGGTTGACAGCATTTGAGAAACATTGGGAGACAACCAAATGATTATCACATTTACCAAAACTATTAAAATGTATTCTTGTTTTTAATTTTGTTTAGACAGCATGACGTTAGGACACATAGAAAGTAAAAGCTGTGCCAAATTGACTAGCCAATTATGGTTTACCAGTCAATTACCTTCATAACAAACAGAAGGTGGACATGTTGAAGCCGCCTCCTCACATCCTCTGGCTCTGCGGGCGAATGTTGCGTAAAGGAGTGGCACAGGATGCGTTTAAATAGCCGCGCTCACCAACTTTCACGCATCACAACTTCTTCAGCTCTGCACACTGGTTTTACGCATCCATACTTTGCGCTCTCTGAAGATGCGTTGCGCACTTTCCAAACTGCACATACTGCACTCCTCCGTCCTTGCGCTGTGGCTCACGGCTCTCCAGGGATTCAGACCTGCGGATGCTGCCCCCAACCCGTCTCCCCTCTTGGGCTCCAACTGGGGGAACCCGCGGAGGTACATCCACCTTCAGACCACTTCAGACTTAAACAACTTCTACTTGGAAATCAGCCCGAATGGACACGTGCACAAAACTACAAACCGGGGGTCCTACAGTGAGTAGCCTATACTGTTTTTGTCCATATTTAGAATATTAGGCCAGTAAAATAAAAATCAAGCTCTCAAAACGTTGAATCATGACTAATAAATGTTATCTTTAAAATACTGCCCTCCACAGCTTATTCCTCTTTAAATTCTGCATTCAACAGGTGTCATTTTACTGAAAGCAGAGAGCAGAGACCGGCTGGCAATATTTGGAGTGAAAAGTAACCGATTTTTGTGTATGGACGCAGCAGGAACTCTTTTCACATCTGTAAGTATTCATTTGTGGTAAACAAATACATTTAAGTTGAAAATATAGTAGGTATAGTGGTAACACTTAAGTTAACCGATTGTTAATTTAAGTTTATTTAGTCAAAAATATGATTTAATATCACTGAAACAACCTAAATACAGTAATATATGCCAATGCAACTAAAGTTTATGGGTTAAATAAAGTAGTAATAGCTCTAGCAATTGCAGGTCGTCACTTTTTACAGCGTTCTACAAAAGATATAGCCCAAACTGTAAAAAAAAGTTCGTATTTTAAATCTAAAGGGACATTTCAAGCAATTTTACAGTAAAATACTATTGAATGTACAGTTTTTGGAAGTGAAAAAGTGGTGGTTGTGGTTTACGGTGCATGGCTGTTAGTATATTATAAGGTTTCAAAAGGACATTTTAGGACTTAAGTTGTTATATTATCATTATATCGTTAATAAAATATTCGGTTTTTTTTATTGTAAATATAATTTTGATCCGTAAAACCGTTGCTACCAAATTTTTACGGTGAAGTTCTGGCAACCACAGCTGCGTTTTTTAAAACCGTAAATTTCACAAATGTGCTTTTTACAGGCTAAAACGTGTAAGAAAATGTATGACGCTACAGTTAAATCTAATCATTTGGATTAATTATTAAACGTTTTATATTTTTTATGTCTCTAGACGGTTTGCAATAAGGAAGACTGTCTTTTTCACCACAAACTTTTGGAAAACCACCGTGACGTGTATTACTCCACCAAGCATGGCATACTGCTTAACCTGGATGGGGCGAAACAGGTGTTCATAGCGGGACAAAATCTCCCTCAGTCCTCTCTCTTCTTATCAGAGAAGAACACTGTTCCGTTGGAGCGCCTGCAGCACCGGGAGAGGAGAAACCGGCAGGTGAATCCATCAGACCCGCTGAACGCGCTCCGTAACGGAGAGGCGTCAGACTCCAGAGCTGCTCAAGAGGACGATGGGGACTTGGACTTTGAGCCGTCAGAGGGTCGAAACATCTCCAGAGAAACACTGGTTTCACCTTCCGATGATGACCCGTGGGATCTTTTTCACGACACGAGCCCCGGCAGTCCCCGGATTTCAGCAATTGTCGGATAAAGCTACAGATCATTCATGGCGTGACTGTTGAACCGCCGCAGCTTTGCGCAAAGTCGATGCGCCAACGTTTGAGTGTGGCACCATAGTATTTTCATCATAAATAAGTGTTTTTAGGGCATATATTTCAAATCGATTTCACGTGTACACTCTTAAAAATAAAGGGTTTTGGCATTGATGCTCTGGAAGAACGAGTTTGGTTTCCCAAAGAAGTGTCCTTAAAAGAGTGTGAAGAGCATTTAAAAAATCTGAAGAGCCTTTTTCCACTATAAAGATCCTTTTGTGCAATGTAAAGATTCAATGAAAGGTCTTGAAAGCATCAATGCCAATAAAGAACCTTTATTTTTAAAAGTGGAGATCTACAGTTTATTTAGGCTGTTCTGTTATCTCACCAAAACCTGAGTTTTTTCTCCTGCCACCATGAATTTGTCTTTGGTGCTGGACACCATCTGTGGACAACAATTGTTGAACCAAGAAAGTATTTATTTATTTAATGAATTACACATGTTTTATTTATGGTATTTATGTTTGCTTTAAGTGTTAGATGTGCAGTGAAAATGTTATACTCATTTTAAATAAAATTTTGTTTCTTGATTAAAGAAAATATGTTCTTTTGTTGTTGTCTTATTTGTCTTCAGTAAACCTAAAAAAAAAAACAAAAAAACAAACAAGTAAGACTCAAAATAATCTGTCTTTGTTAGTTGCTGGACTCCTCATTGGAGATTTAGCTGGTTTAACATTGACTTTCCCATCATTAGAGATGAATAATGAACACTCAGAATCAGTGTGAGATATCAATCTGCATCAGTCTCTGAGTCACTAAGAATAAATCTTTCCACATTCTGTTTTGTTTCCAAAGTCACAGGCTACACTTTAGTTATTTTTAGAAGAAGGGCTTTACAGAGAGCAAACCTTTAAGTTATAGTATATGACCTGCTTATTCTAAAGCTCTTGAAGTAGACAGAAGATTTAGGCTTTGTTGTTGATTGAGAGCACCAGACTAAGTCTTAAATTAAAGCAAGACGCCACACCACAGGTAAATAAAGTTAACATTTTAACTAAAAGGATATTGATTAATATTCCCAGTGGATTTATTACATAAGTTATTTTAAATATTGTATTTATACATGTATTTCCAGAAGAGAAATCTAAAAGTCGGATAAAGCCATGTTATTTTTTTTCTCTTTGTTTTGTTGACCTATTAGGGCTAGCCAAAGTTTTTTTTTTGGTTTTTGTTTGTTTGTTTGTTTGTTTGTTTTTTTTAAAGAGGGGGATTTACTATAGCTCTTTTTATCACACCATAAAACAGAAAATACTATCAGCCTAAATAATCAGTGTTATTTTTTTTTTTATTGCCAAAAGATATTCTGCGAAATATTTCCAAAACCTTAACGATAGGCTATATTGTTAAAACACAAGCGCAATTAAGAAAACTGACAGAAATAGCTAACAACTGTACACATCCGTGAACTAACATAAAACCTTTAAAAAACACACATTATAACGTTAGAAAACATTTAGTGTGACGTATTCCCGCGTCCACGCTTAGTCAGTGCAGAACCATATCCGCAGATTCGAGCTTTTCACAAGGCGCACAAAAGCTTGTACCAAATAGAAGTTGGTTCGTCGAGGTTTTACATTCATATAATAATTAGAAAATATTTATTATATTTTATCCATTACCTAGTGTAAAACTGTGAACAACAGTAGAAAAGGTTTTAACGAATTGCAAATTGTTGTATTCAGATAGATTTCCGTCGTTTGTTTTCAGGCGGGTTTCGTGAGTGTGGGTCGGCTTGCATCAAAACAACGTACATATAAAACTTATGACACAAAGACTTTATAAGTGACCGTTATGTTTTTAAACTTACAGTTAATTTGATTGCTGGTTATTCTGCAGCATAACGTTCGTTAGATACAAACGTTTGTTAAAATACGGCGGGCGTGTCAGTATTTGAATGTATATTCACGGGGCATAACGTGACATTTTATTTTCACCTTTTGATCTAAAGAATGGACCGACCATCGAGGTGCGTAAGAACGTTTTCCAAATAACGTTACGTCCATACCTTCATTACAAAATAAGTTAATCTATACCTTAGGTTATGGTTATCAAGTCAGTTTCTGTATCTATATGTGCTTGTTGTTGCATCTGTATGACAGCTGTTTGTCTTGCCATTTAATATCCTGAAAGTTAAAGTTCAGAAACCTGGAATGTCATTGACTTGTTTGATGCAATCTGTTTGTCTGCCTGTCATCAGAAATAAGAAATCAGTCAACTACACAGACTTCCAGGATGATGATGGTGAGGCATTGATTTACATTCATAATATTACTTCAAAATGCTCAGAACTAAAGCCAGTTAGACCTATAAACATGTTTGCACGATTTTTGTGACAGATGAGGATTTTGCCTCTGTGAAACCTCCTCCCAAAAAAGCTCGAACATCCGTCAAAGACCCCGATTCTGAGAGAAACTGCAAAACTACAAGTGTATCTCCAAATGAAGTTGTTGATCTCACCAGCTCAGGAAACCGGAAGAGGTTACACATAAATTGACTTTTCACACTTTGACACATTATAGTATCCACACACAGACCAGCAGTAATGGGCCACTGAGTATATATGTACAGTAAGAGAAACACTGACTCTTGACTTTTGTGTTATTTCAGGACATCCCTGGATGATAAACTTTATGAAAGAGATTTGGAGACAGCTCTAACATTATCATTGCTGGACTCTCCAAGAACACAAGATGGAGAGCCTACGACCATAACAGGTAAATGTACTTCTAGCATAATAAAGCTTTATAGTGTTCATTCAGGTGCGGCACTATATATTACTGCTATTTAATGTCTTTCTGTGTTCTGCAGATGATCATGACAGTTCTCAGCCTCCTCAGTGTTCTCCACCTGTTCTAACACATTGCAGTGCTGAGAGCAGCCATTTAGGTAATCATGAATAATTGTTCTGTCTTTTTACAAAGTCACAAACTTGTTATTTCTTTTTTGATTATTTGTACAGATTCTAAGTTCATTTTTATGGAGCTTTATTTGGCATTTGGCAACAACCTCTAAACAAAACTCCCTTGATTTAATGCAGTCAGCGAAAGTCACTCTCGTCCAGATTCTCCTCCTGTGCTGTCAAATTGTAGCATTGATGGCAGAAGTTTAGGTAAGTACAAAATTCTGACTTTGAAATTTGAAAATGTGTTTTGAGAATACAATGAAGCTGATATATAAAACAAGCAAGAGTTTTATGAATGTTACATTATGTTACAATTATGGATATGTACCTCTTTGTTCTGTTTTCAGGGCTGAATCTGATTAGCATAGATCCCTCCCCTACCAGTGGGTCTAAACAGACGGAAACCGCAGAGGAGCTCATAAAACCACTGAAGGAGAAGAAGAAAAATGGAGACGACGAGGACTACCAGCCACAGAACACACCAGGTAATCTGGACCTTCATGGTCTTATTATATAGCCAGACTTATGTTTTCAGTGCTTACATAATGAAATGTCATACTTCAGATAGAAAATGTGGCCATTTGTTTAAGGTTGTTTCTGTTGCAGATTCAGAGAGTGATGCAGACTTCTCTGAAGAAGATGAGAGCGAAGACGAGGCATTCACTGTGAAAAAGAAAAAGAAGGTGGTGCAGCAGAAGAGAGAAAAAAAGGCGCCACCGGCTGCAAAGAACAAGACGGAAAAGAAAGACAAACAGCCAATAAAAGCCTCAAAAGCTAAAAGCTCAGGTACTTGTTTTTGAATTTTCCAGTCTGGCAAAAGACTGTATCAGCATTGCTAACATCTCTCTATCTCTGACAGCTCCCAGTCCAGCAAGCTGTCGGAGTCCAGCTGCGCCTGTGTCTGGACTGAAGAAGACGCCCACTACTCCACCTCTCTCTAAACCTGCAGTTTGCTCCAGTCCTGCAGGGGCCAGACTACCTAAGTGGAATCCCCCTGGTGAGACTACAGCCTCAAATCATCACTGTGCAATTGTGAATTTTGGCCAGAACATCCCAGAACAAAAAAAGTGCACTTCTTTAGATTTTTTTTAAACTCCTTCTCCAGGTCTGGTTGGTCGGAGTCCCGGTGCATCTCAGAACGCACATGTGAAGTCTCCAGGACAGGGGCTGCGTTTAGGACTTTCCCGTCTGGCAAGAGTCAAACCCCTTCACCCTAATCCTGCTGCAAGCTAAAGAGACTTGTTTTAAAGAAACAATGTAACCAAAAGCTGTACATGCGAAGTACATGAGGCATCTCTTGGTTTTCATGGCAGGAAAAATATGGTAAGAAGTCTGTTTTCAGAATGGATTTTTTAAATTTTTTTTTACTGAAATTGGTCCAGAATATATCATCCCTCGATTACAGTAATATGTAGGTAATAAACTACTTTTTGCTGTGATTTTAATATTTTAAAATGTCTTTTTGTGGTGTATTTTAGCTTTGTAAATATGCACTTTTTTGATAAATAAAAATGGCGTAATATATGTATCACATTTCATTGTTGAAATAATATGTGCATCACTTTTGCTGTGCGCTTAGTTTTCCTGGTCAAAAATGACTGGCCTTTTTAAAAACTGCTTATAAATCTTTCATTATGCTATATTATGATAAAACTGAGGTGCATAAGCTTAGATCAGTGAGGCCTGTGATCAGTCTTTTCCAAAAAGAAATATGAAATCTATGCTAACTGTAAGGAAACGATTGAATTCAGTGTTTGGTAAAATATAGCATAATGAGAAATTTATAAACTAAAACTGGGAACACAACAAGGTGGGGTGGGGTAGGGGGAGTACCAAAAAAATACAAATCCAAAAACTGTCAAAAGAAATTTGGGAAATTGTTAGACCTTGTGTGAGCAAAGTTGTGCTGTATTCCCTCCGTTAATGCTCAAGCAATGCTTCCCTCTAGTGGTTAAAAACAGCAATGTGTGGAGGAGAGGGGAACAAGAAAACTAGTCATCTGGGGTGGAGCTTTATTTATAATATGTTTTGTGAAAGTGACATGCAAGTAAAACTGAAAACCAGTTCAGCAGCTTTGATTTTAGAGTAACTGCAAACAAAAATCGTAGTCAAGTAGCCCGTGTAATTTTTAGGACTTGCTTTACTTAATCTGTAATACTGTGTGTCAAATCTTTGTGCATGTTAATGTAAAAATAATTTGGGTGCTTATTCATTTTGATTACATAATAATTATTGGTATAACATAACTGGCTGTCTGTAATCATTAAATTATGTCTAAATCACATTTCAATTCATAAATGAACACGACATGAGAAAATTAAGTATTAACACTTTAAAACCAATTTCAATATTTTAATGTTTACATTTTAACATTTTTATATCCATTGGATATTTTAGCAAGTTTATTTCTAATTAATTATTTTTATAGTCCTGTTTAGCCTGCACTTGAAAATTTACTTAAAAGTCATGCCTAGTGTTTAACTCTCTCCCACCTCTACCAGGATTCAGTGTCCTGGTTTTCTCCCTCCCCATTTTATTGTGATTAATGTGACTAACGTTAGTATCACAAACACTCAGCAAATATTAGTTTTACAAAAGCTTGAACTGTACAATGTAAACAAGCGACAGCCTCACAGAGTAACTGACACCTGAAGACAGGACACACAGAAAACAACTCACTCTGTGAGATCTTTGCTGATCTGATCATCATGAGAATAAGCTGTGTGAAGACTTTGTTTCCAGTCTTGTCTGTCACTGCGGTGTTTCTCTATATGAGCTCGGTCAAGTGGGAAATCCAAACTCAAGAGAAGCAGCTCCACCAAGTCCAGCAGAACAACGAACAGCTCCTCAACAAGCTGGACAAACTGGAGGCTCATTTAATAGCCGTGGGTGAGTTAATAATGTTAAATCTCCTCCTGATGTTTTTCTGAGAAACATAAAAAAGATATTCTGAAAAACATTTGACAGTTTTTGAAGCCATACAATGGAAGTAAATGGTAACCGTTCTTACAAATAAAGGTTCTTTATTGGTATCAGTTGTTCCAAGAACAACCTTTAAACATCCACAGAATGGTTTTGTTGCCCAAAAGATTATATAAAATGAAAAAGGTTCTTCAGATTATTGAAATGCATAAAAATTCTTTGCACTAAGAATAAATAGTTCTTTTAATAAATGAAATAAAATTAATCTTCTATGGCATAGCTGTAAAAACTTATTTTTGAGGGGGAATTTTCAAAATATTCTGCTTTGTGTTCTACAGAAGTGAATAACTTGCTCTTTCTGTGAAATGAGTAATCATGCAAAAAAAGTTTTCAGTCAGCAATGCAGATGCTGAACGTTTTGTTATTAATATATAAAAACAGCCAAAAGCAGTAGGGCTATGAAAATAAAGTCTGCCAACTCACTCCCTGGAATATACATCGGTAATTAGGCTACTGATGTCTTTTTTTTAAATGACATGTACATGCACAATATTATTTTAATCACTATTTTGGTTGGTTTGTGTTAATGTAATTTGAAGCAATTCCTGTAAACAATGATATTTAAAATGAAAAAAAAAAAAAAAAAAAAAAATTGCAGAAGAGAAAAGCCTTAAAGTGAAACATGAGAAGAAGCCAGCAAAGAAGCTGTTCCCAAACTCACACCTTTTCAAGCAATGGACTGTTGAACTTTCTGAGGATGACCAGAGGAAGGCTGAAGATCTCTTTCAGAAATATGGCTATAATGCCTTTCTTAGTGACCAATTGCCTCTGGACCGGGAGCTGCCGGACACTCGAGACCACAGGTGCGTTTCAGCGGTTTACGGATATGCTCTAAAATTCAACATCTGTCTTGATGCATTCTTCTATTTCTGTAGATGCATTGACCGTGAATACCCCCACAATCTGCCCACCATCAGCGTGGTGCTGATTTATCTGGATGAGGCTCTGTCTGTCATTCAAAGAGCCATTTGCAGCATCATCAACAGAACTCCAGCCCACCTGCTCAAGGAGATCATACTGGTGGACGACCACAGCACAAATGGTGTGTTTCCCTCAAAACCCCAGTCTCAGATTTATATTGTACACAAAATGAGCTACAGTATTGATTCTAGACATATCTCACAGAAAATCTGAAAACACAGCTGCATGCTTATGTCAGCTCCATCAATGAGAAGCACCCAGGGCTGCTGAAGATGGTGAGTCATTCAAAGCAGAAAGGACTTTCCCAGGCCAGAATCTCAGGGTGGAAGGCAGCCACTGGGGATGTGATTGCCATTTTGGATGCCCACATTGAGGTCCATGTCAAATGGTGTGAAACTGCTCAGTTGACTTCAATATTCGGCAAAAAACTAAATATTTGTTTATCTCTCTTGTCCTTATTTGCTATTGTTTTATTCAATTAGCTTTTATTTAAAAATGTAAATTTTATGTTTTACTAATTTTATGTGCTGTCATTTTTGCAATTTAGTTTAAGTTTTAGTAATTGTCATAGCTACTTCAACTTGAAGTGTCAAACTGCTGACAGCAGTGTTTGTCAAACTAAATATTTGCTCAGTTAGCTTAGTATCATGCTTCACCTTTATTTTTTTAACTAAAATCAAAACTGATTTATGGTATTAAAGTGTATGAAATTTTTCTTGAATATTCTCTCTCTTTTAGGGCGGAGCCTCTGCTTGCACGTATCCAGGCTGACCGTACGTTGGTCCTGAGCCCCGTGTTTGATAAAGTCAATTACTATGACTTGCAAGTGACAAAATATTTTGCCTCTGCTCATGGCTTTGACTGGGCTCTATGGTGCATGTACGTGGCATTCCCCCAGAAGTGGTATGAACAAAATGATCCTTCACAGCCAGGAAAGTGAGTGTGTGATGTTGGTTTAATAATTTTATACTGTACTCCATGCTAAATGTGATTGTAACAGTTCCGTCCTCTGCCTGTTCTCCAGGAGTCCCTCTGTAATGGGAATTCTTGTGGTTGATCGCCTGTTCTTCGGTGAGATTGGGACTCTGGATGGAGGGATGGAGGTGTATGGAGGAGAGAATGTTGAATTAGGAATACGGGTAAACATACGTGTTGATCATTCTCCTAAATTATACTTTATTAAACTTTAATTATACCACTGAGCTGGTACCTTTTATTATCATTTTATTATCCATGACAATAAAACCTTCTCTCTCTCCACACACAAAAAAAACGTTTTCAGCTTTGCCCCACAGTTGACTTATTCGATAAAACAGATTTAGGTTCTGTTTCACTATGTAATATACTATATTTACATTGTAGCCATATTCCACAGTGTTGACTTTTTCATTCATGTGTTTTGGTTCAGGTGTGGCTGTGTGGAGGAAGTATAGAAGTTGTACCCTGCTCTAAAATTGCTCATATCGAAAGGTCACACAAACCCTACATGCCTGATCTTAGAAATGTAATGAAGAGAAATGCCCTCAGAGTGGCAGAAGTTTGGATGGATGAATACAAGGCAAATGTGAACATCGCCTGGGGTCTTCCCATACAGGTAGATCTCATTAAAAGTTTCAGCCACTCAAATTCTGTTTTTTTATGGTCTGTTGATTCTAACAGGTTTAGTTTGAGCCCTGTTAAGTGAACCGAGATGTGTAACTATTGGTTTTGAGGACTGAAACGTTAAATTGTTCTGGTTCTTATGATGTGCAAATGATCCTGTGTATCTGTTCTCACCTGTTCCCACAGAACCATGGGATAGACATTGGTGATGTATCTGAGAGAAAGAAGCTGAGAAAAAGGCTAAATTGCAAGCCATTTAAGTGGTATCTGGAAAATGTCTATACTCAATTAAATCCCATTCATATTTTAGCTTATGGAGCGGTGAGTACAATATAGTTACATATCAATCAAGATCAAATTGAGAAAAATGCTTTTTGTTTGACAGTTTAATACTATGTCCTTATCTCTATCAAAACAGCTTATTAATGATCTGCAAACAAGTTTATGTTTGGATAAGGGGCCACTTGAGGAGAACACTCCTATTTCATATCCATGTCATTTCATGGAATCACAGGTGATCACTTCTGTTCTCTTTATTTCTCTTCATTTTCCAACAATTTTTAGGGAATATTTGACACACTTCAGTTTCTCTTCACACAGACATTTTATTATACGGCACGTGGTGAGATATTTGTATATCCCCTTCAGTCCCTTAAAAACAATGGGAACCGCTGTCTAATTGATCCTGGCTCAGGCAGGTTTCCAGAGCTGTCCTGGTGTTTAGACACTGAAAAACAAAAACACATGTACTGGGACTTCAAACAGGTGAACAAATAATTACACCCCAAACAAAGATAGGACACTGTTATATATTACAATCACATTCACATTCATGTTTGTTTTCAGGGACAGGCCATACAGAACAGAGACACCAAACGCTGTCTGGAGATCAGCGCTCAGCAGACAGAAAAGTATGAAAAGAACGTTTTTCTTCAGGAGTGCAGAAACCAACACTGGAAGATGCAGAATGTAATTCAGGACTTTTGAAATGCAAGATATAATCAACTTATATAAACACAGCTGCCATGCTGAAGAAGCATCATAGAAAGTGTTAACTATGAGAAGATAGGTGCTAAGAAATAACACAAAAATATTATATGGCTGATGAAAGTAAAAATAAAATTAAGACTCAGAAAGAGAATAATAATACAGTCATATTACAGTTTGAATAGTCTAAAAAATAAAACATTTAACTTGCATGTCATGTCTCCATTAACTGGCATCAGAGAACCGTGAAATCTCAGTGAATACTTCAAATAAATATATCAAAGAGGTTCGGCTGACAAAAAAGTTCGGGAAAAGTGGAAAAGAGCAGGAGATTGTCTCAATTACGTTTGTAACCCTCATTCCCTGAGGGTTTTCCCTTTTATACCAAAGATAATGTTAAGATGCTAAGTACAGTTAAAGACTTTAGTGACAATTCCATATTAAAATATTTTAAATAAATTACAAATGTGATGAATTCATTCAACACTGTACATCAACAATATTTTTAATGTGTTTCAAAATAGGCTTACACCTTTTAAACATGATACAATTTGAATAAAAGAGTCTTAGAGGCAAGGGAAAATCTAATCCAATAACTTTTTATTAAACAATTAAACATACAGCAAGGAATGCTGAGATTGTAACATGGAAACAGAAGAAAGGACTCAATCCTTTACAGTATCGATGTGCAAATAGAGTATTTACCATATAGTTTTGCTATAACGCATGGCTCTATTCAAAACATATTGATCCGAGTCATCAGGATTAAACACTTACTCGATATTCAGCAAAGTTTAAATTCAACTCAACTTAAACAGCTTGTCTATTGTTGAGAAAATGGTGTGTAAAACAGGTACGTCACTCTGGTCAAAACATAGACTCGTTTTGCAGCATTCAAAGGGATTGTCCTCTGGAGTAGGCCAGTCGCGATCATACTCGGAGTCAGATTCTTTGCTGCTTTGAGACAAAATGTCTGTTTCAGAGTCCTTGTTGCATTTATTTACCAACATAAGGTAATTTTGGTCATGAAGTGTTTTGTTCCAACAGGATGATATAGAAATGTAGTCTGGTGGCTTTGTTGCACGATACCGCATACCTGGTGTTGATCCATCCCACTGGAAGTAGTACCAGACTTTTCCACCAAAACTGAATTCTCTCCAAATTTGATTGTAGAAATATACCCAGTCTATGGCAGTCAAAAGCAGATAGTCACATTCAGATGTATATTCTTTGTAAGATTCCAAAATGTAGAGTTTCACAATCTGCAACTCTTTGTCAAACACAAATCTTCCCACACGATCATCAGACACTGGGAAATCTTGTTTCACAAAATCTTCATCTTCACAGAAAATCTTTTTTAGACTCTTCCCTTGACTTTTCCTTGGTGCAAAAGTCAGCTCCTCTCTCATTTCAACAACACGTCTTGTTGGTGTTACACACATCATTCTTCTAGATGTTTCAGGACTGTTTGGACCGGAGGCCGCCATTGTCACTGGAGAATGCAGAATGTCTTTCAGTGGTTAACTATGTCCCCTGCTAAACCTTATTTAAATACCAATTGTGAATGTAGGTAGGACTCAGTAGGTGTGAAAAAAAAAACAAGAACGTGACACCTTCAGTAGTCTTAAAACATCAGATAGTTTGACACATTTAGTGAGATTATTATCTTTTAAATTACCTCACATATTTTCTTGCAAACAATGGGCTAAAGTATCTTGCTGGTAAATCAAAGTATAATTTCTAATAGAATTTTTATTTAATTTTGTACAAATCAGTCGAGATCTCACAGTCTTGTAAAATGTTAATGTGTTAATTGTAGTTTTATTTTAAAGTAAGCAGTCTTAAATTATTCTGAGTGCTACATGTATATTTCCAGATAAAGCATTTTCAAAGATCCTTGTGTAGCATTCTATATTCAAAATTTTTGGTAAATACTTCATTAAATTAAGCAAATGCAAATACTGAGGTTAATGAACAAAGAGAAGCCATGAACACAAATCTGCAACGGTTGTACTTGTTGTTAGAACGGTGTTTGTCAAACTAGTCTTAAGTGATATTATTCACATTAAACAGGTTAATGAACTCTTTCAGCATCTGTACTTGTAATAATGCATAAAATAATTTCATTAGGGTCTCAGCTACAGCTGAATGATAAAACAAACTTGAGGATGTTGTTGGCAGTTTGTGGGCCGCTGAAAAAGCTGTGTGTGTGTGAGAGAGAGAGAGAGAGTTTGAAAGAAAAATGTTTTGGGATAAAAATGTTTTGCTACATTTGCTACAGATGATTTTACTACAAACTATAAGCACTCTGACTTAGAAACATAACCCTATTTTTTTTTTTTTTTTTTTTTTTTGGGATAACTGGTTGTCGGCACTTTAAAAAAGTCCAATTTTATTGTGTTTTGATTAGAAAGTGTGATATGGTATATAAAGTAAGTCTTTTTTATTGATTAATATGATATGATCATGATGAATTTACACGGTTATGTATTTATACAATAATGTTTCATGAACCCACTGGTTACTGTATACATGTTCAAGAGAATAACCTCAGTTGTCAATCTAAAGTTTTTTAGTCTGCATTACAAATATCTTAAAAGAAGAGGCTTTCATACATTCTATTTCCATTTGTCTCAGGACACTGTTACACAAAAACATGCTTTTTAAACTGTTTTAACAGTAATATTGAACTTTACAAATATTTTACACATACTTAACATCTTAACACATCTGTATCAGTAAGATATTAATGTCATCACAAATCGTCAGACGCATCAGCTTGGGGTGACAAGACGGTCTTATCGAATACTTGATCATTTATTCTGTCAATTATTTGATCAAATCTTAGTCAAATAAAACTAAAAGACAGTTGTTTGTATTTTAATAAAATATAGCATTACAGTGTGACAATAAATATGATGCATTTAAACAGCATGGATAATAATAGCATTTTAAAGTCAGAAAGAAAATCGAATCTGATGTAAAGATGGGGTCACTTGTTGCACCTTGTTTAAGACATTCTTTTGTTGCAGACAAGTTTACGACAGCAAATTTTTAGTATATTTAGGTCTAAGTGCCTTGCACTCATCAGAGGATCATTTGACAACTTCTAATCCTCATCATGGCTTTAGGTCTGAAAGATCTAAAAATCTACAAAACTTATTTGTTAAAACAAAAGTTACATCGTTATTTAATCTTACGGTTTTCCATCATCAGGTGGATTTTGCGTGCATGTTTGTGTTTGTTATGTTTGTGTTTACATTTATGTTTGCGTTTGAGTTTGCATGTATGTTTGTGTTTACGTGCGTGTTTGTGTTTATGTTTGTGTTTACATTTATGTTTGTGTTTGAGTTTGCATGCTTTGTTTGTGTTTGCATGTAATGTTTGTGTTTGTGTTTTAGTTGCATGTATGTTTGTGTTTGCAGTTATGTTTGCCATTTTGTGTTTAAGTTTGCATGGATGTTTGTGTTTATGTGTCTTTGCCTTTTTGTGTTTGTTTTTGCATGTATGTTGTGTTTGTTTTAGTTTTAGTTTGTTTATGTTTGTGTTTTTGTGTTTGAGTTTGTATGTTTTGTTTTTGTGTTTGCATTTATGTTTTTGTGTTTGCATGTTTGTTGTATGTTTGTGTTTGCATGTGTTTGTGTTTATGTTTGTGTTTACATTTATGTTTGTGTTTGAGTTTGCATGTGTTTGTGTTTGCATGTTTTGTTTGTATGTTTGTGTTTGTTTGTGTTTGTGTTTGTTTGTTTTGTGTTTGTTTGCATTTGAGTTTGTTTGTGTATGTTTGTGTTTGCATGTGTTGTTTGTGTGTTTGTTTGTTTGCATGTTGTTTGTGTTTGTTTTTGTTTTGTGTTTGTTTGTTTTGCATGTATGTTTGCATTTATTTTGTTTGTTTTTGTTTTTGTGTTTTGTGTTTTATGTTTGTGTTTGCATGGAGTTTGTGTTTGCATGTGTTTGTTTGTGTTTGTGTTTGTGTTTGTTTGTTTTGTGTTTGTGTTTGTTTTTGTTTGCATTTGTTTGTTTTGTGTGTTTGTGTTTATGTTTGTGTTTGTGTTTGTGTTTGTGTTTGTTTGTTTGTGTTTGTGTGTTTGTTTGCATGTTGTTTGTTTTGTTTGTGTTTGCATTTATGTTTTTGTGTTTGCATTTGTTTTTTTGAATTTGTGTTTTGTTGTTTTGTTTGTTTTGCATTTATGTTTGTTTTGTTTTAAGTTTGCATGTATGTTTGTGTTTGCATGTGTGTTTGTGTTTGTTTTTTTGCATTTGTTTGTTTGTTATGTTTTTGTGTTTTGTTGGAGTTTGCATTTGTGTTTGTTTTCTGTTTTATTAGACTGTGATACAAGCTTTTTACATTTCGTGTGATGTTGTTAAATTTAGACGATTAACTACATGCGCCTGAACGTGTGTTTTAACTACCAGTCCGCAAGTTTTACGGGAAGAAAATCCTCTCTTGTTTTATTGCGTAGCGTGGAACAAAACATTTGCATTCACCTTGATATTTAACTACCTACATGTACATACATAAGCACTTTTCAACTGATATAACAGGTTGTAAGTTCTAAGACTGACAAAAATCAAAGAGTGAATAAATAATTTAAATTACTGAAGTGAGAATAACTAAATAAAATAAACTAAAGTAAAGAAACATTTTCCTGTGGCTTAGGAGAAGTTTGTTTGAAAGGAAACTGGTATGATCTTTAAAATGAAAAACTACTTGTATTAATATTAAAACAGGATGAATACTTTCATCAATTAAGAAATGTCATAGATTTATTAACCCTTTAACGGTCACCCCCATTTTGAACATAGACGTGAAAATGCCAAAACTTACATTTTTATAATTCATGAACGAAAACATTTTGTAATATGACTTTGATGTACATTTTCCATGGTAATGCAATGTCTGATTTTAAAATGGTTTTCAAAAGATACATTTTCAGACCCAAAGTTTTCGACTGATATATAATTTCTTACGATTTCTAAAACATGATGGAGAAAAAGGCAACAAAGAATGTTTTTTTTTTTTTTTTTATTTTATTTTTTTTTTTGTAAAAAGGTCAGAACTCCTGTTATGATGTAGATTTTTGAGGTGCACTCTTGTCATTAGTTAATCTATTACTTTTCCTACATAATTTGTAGCACAAACAGTGGCCAAATATCTATTTAGGTGTCTTAGACCTTTCCAACGATATACAGTTTTGTCATGATTAGTTTAGGATCTATTTGTAATACGGTGAAGTAAACTTAGGTGTCCTGCTGAGGAGATGGGTGACAGTTTAAAAAAAAAAAAAAAAAAGTCTTTTTTTTTTTTTTGAAAAGTTTATTTTGTTTAATTCTTTATCATACATTTGAATCTTTGCGTTGGCCTCTGCTTATGGTGTTAGGGTTTGTGTTAGGGGGGTTTGTGTCCTTGCACGTGGGGGGTAGATGTAAATGGGGCCCCAGTAGGCTGGTATCTAAACATTAGCATATACCGTAGTGATCTTACAACAAACTGATCCCTTTGAGGTGACAATACACACACACATTTGCTCTGCCATTTTTCCACAATCAGGACGAAACCCAAAACTCCCAGACTGTTAGCAAAAGATCTGGAAGAAGCAACACCATAAAACACCAGGGAAGTGGGTGAGATAAAACATCATAAAACCACTCATATATACAATTAAAGTCAAATCTAACATCTGTTTTGATCTTTTGATTTACACAAACACTGTCATGTCACTCAGAGCTGACAGGACCCTGGTCACATGGCAGTCAGAGTGACAGACAGGGGTCATAAACACATAAATTCATCCATAAATCTAATCATGTACACACTAGACATGTGTCTAACTGTCCATCAACAATGACAGAGTCAAAAATACAGTCATAAATCCAGTCATAAATCAGGCCATAAATCATATTTGATACGAGCATTCACAAAATGGTTTTGTTGCTCAAAACATTATATAAAATGAAAAAGGTTCTTCAGATTATTGAAATGCATAAAAATTCTTTGCACTAAGAATAAATAGTTCTTTTAATAAATGAAATAAAATTAATCTTCTATGGCATAGCTGTAAAAACTTATTTTTAAGGGTGAATTTTCAAAATATTCTGTGTTCTACAGAAGTGAATAACTTGCTCTTTCTGTGAAATGAATAATCATGCAAAAAAAAGTCTTTAGTCAGCAATGCAGATGCTGAATGTTTCATTATTAATATATAGAAACAGCCAAAAGCAGTAGGGCTATGAAGATAAAGTCTTGTTATATGAGCTCAACCTGTCTGCCAACTCACTCCCTGGAAATTACAGCGTAATTAGGCTACTGATGTCTTTTTTTAAAATGACATGTACATGCACAATATTATTTTAATCACTATTTTGGTGGGTTTGTGTTAATGTAATTTGAAGCAATTCCTGTAAGCAATGATATTTAAAATAAAAAAAAAAAAAAAAATTTGCAGAAGAGAAAAGCCTTAAAGTGAAACATGAGAAGAAGCCAGCAAAGAAGCTGTTCCCAAACTCATACCTTTTCAAGCAATGGACTGTTGAACTTTCTGAGGATGACCAGAAGAAGGCTGAAGATCTCTTTCAGAAATATGGCTATAATGCCTTTCTTAGTGACCAATTGCCTCTGGACCGGGAGTTGCCGGACACTCGAGACCACAGGTGCGTTTCAGCGGTTTACGGATATGCTCTAAAATTCAACATCTGTCTTGATGCATTCCTTCTATTTCTGTAGATGCATTGACCGTGAATACCCCCATAATCTACCCACCCTCAGCGTGGTGCTGATTTATCTGGATGAGGCTCTGTCTGTCATTCAAAGAGCCATTTGCGGCATCATCAACAGAACTCCAGCCCACCTGCTCAAGGAGATCATACTGGTGGACGACCACAGCAAAAATGGTGTGTTTCCCTCAAAACCCCAGTCTCAGATTAATATAACTGTACACAAAATGAGCTACAGTATTGATTCTAGACATATCTCACAGAAAATCTGAAAACACAGCTGCATGCTTATGTCAGCTCCATCAATAAGAAGCACCCAGGACTGCTGAAGATGGTGACCCACTCAGAGCATAAAGGACTTTCCCAGGCCAGAATCTCAGGGTGGAAGGGTTCTCTTCATTTTCAAACAGTTTTTAGGGAATATTTGACACATTTCAGTTTCTCATCACACAGACATTTTACTATACGGCACATGGTGAGATATTTGTGCATCCCCTTCAGTCCCTTAAAAACAATGGGAACCGTTGTCTAATTGATCCTGGCTCAGGCAGGTTTCCAGAGCTGTCCTGGTGTTCAGACACTGAAAAACCAAAACACATGTACTGGGACTTCAAACAGGTGAACAAATAATTACACCCCAAACAAAGATAGGATACTGTTGTATATTACAATCTAAACATTGCTTGGAAAAATTCACATTCATGTTTGTTTTCAGGGACAGGCCATACAGAACAGAGACACCAAACGCTGTCTGGAGATCAGCGCTGAGCAGACAAAAAAGTATGAAAAGAACGTTTTTCTTCAGGAGTGCAGAAACCAACACTGGAAGATACAGAATGTAATTCAGGACTTTTGAAATGCAAGATATAACCAACTTATATAAACACAGCTGCCATGCTGAAGAAGCATCATAGAAAGTGTTAACTATGAAAAGATTAGGTGCTAAGAAATAACTAAAAAATAAAGCATTTAACTTGCATGTCATATCAACAAAAAAATAAAACATTTAACTTGCATGTCATGTGTCCATTAACTGGCAGAACCGTGAAATCTCAGTGAATACTTCAAATAAATATATCAAAGAGGTTCGGTTGACAGAAAAGTTCGGGAAATAATGGAAAAGAGCAGGAGATTGTCTCAGTTACATTTGTAACCCTCGTTATGCCGACTGACATCACAGGGTCTCACTTTGGAGCTTTTCTTGTCTCACCGCTGAGCTTAAGAAGAAAAGGCCAATGAGAATTCGCTAATGGAATTTGCATGCCGCAACAAACCCCTGTACATACGAGTATAAAAGATGGTGGCATTCAACCACTCATTCAGACATATCCTGGCATTCAGCGCAATTCAGGATTGTGGCAGGAGGGACATAATGTCTCCGTTCCCTCTTTCAGGGAACGAGGGTTACAAACGTAACCGAGACATTCCCTTGCAGTCAGTCATGTTCAACGTCACGTCAACTGACGTCACGGGGTCCCTATGGAAAACGCACAACCTGAACTGCGTTATGCATTTGAGGGACAAATACTGACAGGCAAGCATGTTAGGACAAATGAAGCTCAATTTGTAAGCTTCCAAACGCACTGTAAACCAGACTCGGGCCCACCAAGTCCGAAGGGGGGAGGGAAGCCCCTACTTGACGCACTGACAGACTACTCCGTCTAGTCTGAACTGCGGGGCACAGAGGACCCAGAGTTCACAGAGAGGGAACAACTAGGAGAAAGTGCACCGATCCAAAGGGAATAGCGCTGTAAGCCGACAGCGAGCCGGCCTCCTGCAAGCTACCTGTTGTGACATGTGACGGGAGCGAACACCGCCCTGGTGGTGTTGTCTGTACTGACTAGTACATGCTTGCCAAACACCAATGGACAAAACCAGTAAAGAGCAAGCAGCACTGCCAGCAACTCCAGGCATCTGATATGCCACTGCAGTCGAGGTCCCATCCAGGAGCCCGAGGCTGCATGCCCGCTGCATGCCCGTTGCATATGGTACCCTTTCCATCTTGGAGGCATTCATGTTGACAACAACGTGCCTTGACACCTGACCTAAGGGCACTCCTGCCCATTCGAAGACAGGGTCTGACCAAGGGCCTAACAGGCAGCTACAATCCGGGGTAACGCTGACCCAGAAATTGCCATGCCCATCTTTAGATCCGGCCGTGCAGCCAGTGCTGAAGTGGTCTCGTGTGTAACAGGCCGAGCGGTGTAACTGTGGCTGCAGCTGCCATATGCCTCAGGAGCCTCTGAAAAAGTTTTTAGAGGGGCCTCTAAATGACCTCACTGATACACCTGATACACCTGACCCTTGAAAGCAAACTAGAGAAACAGTCTGTGTCAAGGCAAAATCAAGACATGAAAGTACGCATCCTTCAAGTAGAAACTCGACTGAGAAACTCCTGCAGTCTTGGTGATCTTCTTCTTTGAAGTAACTTATTGAAGTGATCGGCTCCGAAACTGAATGAGTCTGAATGAGTGATTGCCATCTTATATACACCCATATGTACAGGGGGAAAGGCGTGGCGTGCAAATTCCACTTGCCAATTCTCATTGGCCTTTTCCTCTTAAGCTCAGAGGTGATTGAGGTCTCAAAAAAAAGTTCCTGGGAAAAATTGTTCCAGGTAATTTCGGTGGAAAAGCGGCTTAAGTGTCATTTACATTTCCTCATAACTAGAGTTTTATGTAAAATTATGCGAGTTCTCTTCTTCAAACAAAACTTGAGTAACTGAAAGTCACAGTGAATGAAGATGGGGCATATTGTCACAAAAAGCTAATAAATGAAAGCTAATAAACAACAAAGAGAAAGCTAATAAACACTAAGGATGTTGCATGCAAACCTTCTCCACAGTGACTAAGTGCCAGCTGCATGTTTACACAATCACCACAAGTATGACAGGACCAATGACAAAATAAATGAAACTAGCGGAAGAAAAGCGCCTTTTACGAGACCAAGACTCTCTGTGATGATAGTCGTGCTCGAGAATTCAAATCATGAGAATAAGCTGTGTGAAGAATTTGTTTCCAGTTTTGTCTGTCGCTGTGGTGTTTCTCTACATGAGTTTGATGAGGAGACAATTCCAAACTCAAGAGAAGCAGAACAACGAACAGCTCCTCAACAAGCTGGACAAACTGGAGGCTCATTTAATAGCCGTGGGTGAGTTAATAATGTTAAATCTCCTCCTGATGTTTTTCTGAGAAACATAAAAAAGATATTCTGAAAAACATTTGACAGTTTTTGAGGCCATACAATGGAAGTAAATGGTAACCAAAACTGTTAGGTTAACATTCTTACAAATAAAGGTTCTTTATTGGTATCAGTTGTTCCAAGAACAACCTTTAAACATACACAAAATGGTTTTGTTGCCCAAAAGATTATATAAAATGAAGAAGGTTCTTCAGACTATTGAAATGCATAAAAATTCTTTGCACTAAGAATAAATAGTACTTTTAATAAATGAAATAAAATTAATCTTCTATGGCATAGCTGTAAAAATTATTTTTAAGGGTGAATTTTCAAAATATTCTGCTTTGCGTTCTACAGAAGTGAATAACTTGTTCTTTCTGTGAAATGAATAATCATGCAAAAAAAAGTCTTCAGTCAGCAATGCAGATGCTGAACGTTTCATTATTAATATATAGAAACAGCCAAAAGCAGTAGGATGAAGATAAAGTCTTGTTATATGATCTCAACTTGTCTGCCAACTCACTCCTTGGAAATTACAGCGTAATTAGGCTACTGATGTCTTTTTTTTAAAATGACATGTACATGCACAATATTATTTTAATCACTATTTTGGTGGGTTTGTGTTAATGTAATTTGAAGCAATTCCTGTAAACAATGATATTTAAAATGAAAAAAAAAAAAAAAAAATTGCAGAAGAGAAAAGCCTTAAAGTGAAACATGAGAAGAAGCCAGCAAAGAAGCTGTTCCCAAACTCACACCTTTTCAAGCAATGGACTGTTGAACTTTCTGAGGATGACCAGAGGAAGGCTGAAGATCTCTTTCAGAAATATGGCTATAATGCCTTTCTTAGTGACCAATTGCCTCTGGACCGGGAGCTGCCGGACACTCGAGACCACAGGTGCGTTTCAGCGGTTTACGGATATGCTCTAAAATTCAACATCTGTCTTGATGCATTCTTCTATTTCTGTAGATGCATTGACCGTGAATACCCCCACAATCTGCCCACCCTCAGCGTGGTGCTGATTTATCTGGATGAGGCTCTGTCTGTCATTCAAAGAGCCATTTGCAGCATCATCAACAGAACTCCAGCCCACCTGCTCAAGGAGATCATACTGGTGGACGACCACAGCACAAATGGTGTGTTTCCCTCAAAACCCCAGTCTCAGATTAATATTGTACACAAAATGAGCTACAGTATTGATTCTAGACATATCTCACAGAAAATCTGAAAACACAGCTGCATGCTTATGTCAGCTCCATCAATGAGAAGCACCCAGGGCTGCTGAAGATGGTGAGTCATTCAAAGCAGAAAGGACTTTCCCAGGCCAGAATCTCAGGGTGGAAGGCAGCCACTGGGGATGTGGTTGCCATTTTGGATGCCCACATTGAGGTCCATGTCAAATGGTGTGAAACTGCTCAGTTGACTTCAATATTCGGCAATAAACTAAATATTTGTTTATCTCTCTTGTCCTTATTTGCTATTGTTTTATTCAATTAGCTTTTATTTAAAAATGTAAATTTTATGTTTTACTAATTTTATGTGCTGTCATTTTTGCAATTTAGTTTGTTTAAGTTTTAGTAATTGTCGTAGCTACTTCAACTTGAAGTGTCAAACTGCTGACAGCAGTGTTTGTCAAACTAAATATTTGCTCAGTTAGCTTAGTATCATGCTTCACCTTTATTTTTTTTAACTAAAATCAAAACTGATTTATTGGTATTAAGGTGTATGAAATGTTTCTTGAATATTCTCTCTCTTTTAGGGCGGAGCCTCTGCTTGCACGTATCCAGGCTGACCGTACGTTGGTCCTGAGCCCCATGTTTGATAAAGTCAATTACTATGACTTGCAAGTGACAAAATATTTTGCCTCTGCTCATGGCTTTGACTGGGCTCTTTGGTGCACGTACGTGGCATTCCCCCAGAAGTGGTACGAACAAAATGATCCTTCACAGCCAGGAAAGTGAGTGTGTGATGTTGGTTTAATAATTTTATACTGTATTCCACACTAAATGTGATTATAACAGGTCCGTCCTCTGCCTGTTCTCCAGGAGTCCCTCTGTAATGGGAATTCTTGTGGTTGATCGTCTGTTTTTTGGTGAGATTGGGACTTTGGATGGAGGGATGGAGGTGTATGGAGGAGAGAATGTTGAATTAGGAATACGGGTAAACATACGTGTTGATTATTCTCCTAAATTATACTTTATTAAACTTTAATTATACCACTGAGCTGGTACCTTTTATTATCATTTTATTATCCATGACAATAAAACCTTCTCTCTCTGCACACACTAAAAATTGTTTTCAGCTTTGCCTCACAATTGACTTATTCGATAAAACAGATTTAGGTTCTGTTTCACTAACTAATATACTATATTTACATGGTAGCCATATTGCACAGTGTTGACTTTTTCGTTCATGTGTTTTGGTTCAGGTGTGGCTGTGTGGAGGAAGTATAGAAGTTGTACCCTGCTCCAAAATTGCTCATATCGAAAGGTCACACAAACCCTACATGTCTGATATTAACAATGTAATGAAGAGAAATGCCCTCAGAGTGGCAGAAGTTTGGATGGATGAATACAAGGCAAATGTGAACATCGCCTGGGGTCTTCCCATACAGGTAGATCTCATTAAAAGTTTCAGCCACTCAAATTCTGTTTTTTTTAAGGTCGGTTGATTCTAACAGGTTTAGTTTGAGCCCTGTTAAGTGAACCGAGATGTGTAACTATTGGTTTTGAGGACTGAAACTTTAAATTGTTCTGGTTCTTATGATTTGCATATGATCCTGTGTATCTGTTCTCACCTGTTCCCACAGAACCATGGGATAGACATTGGTGATGTATCTGAGAGAAAGAAGCTGAGAAAAAGGCTAAATTGCAAGCCATTTAAATGGTATCTGGAGAATGTCTATACTCAGTTAAATCCCATTCATTGTTTAGCTTATGGAGCGGTGAGTACAATATAGTTACATATCAATAAGCATCAAATTGAGAAAAATGATTTTTGTTTGACAGTTTAATACGATGTCCTTATCTTTATCAAAACAGCTTATTAATGATCTGCAAACAAGTTTATGTTTGGATAAGGGGCCACTTGAGGAGAACACTCCTATTTTATATCCATGTCATTTCATGGGATCACAGGTGATCACTTCTGTTCTCTTCATTTTCAAACAATTTTTAGGGAATATTTGACACATTTCAGTTTCTCATCACACAGACATTTTTCTATACTGCACGTGGTGAGATATTTGCGCATCCCCTTCAGTCCCTTAAAAACAATGGGAACCGCTGTCTAATTGATCCTGGCTCAGGCAGGTTTCCAGAGCTGTCCTGGTGTTCAGACACTGAAAAACCAAAACACATGTACTGGGACTTCAAACAGGTGAACAAATAATTACACCCCAAACAAAGATAGGATACTGTTATATATTACAATCTAAACACTGCTTGGAAAAATTCACATTCATGTTTGTTTTCAGGGACAGGCCATACAGAACAGAGACACCAAACGCTGTCTGGAGATCAGCGCTGAGCAGACAGAAAAGTATGAAAAGAACGTTTTTCTTCAGGAGTGCAGAAACCAACACTGGAAGATACAGAATGTAATTCAGGACTTTTGAAATGCAAGATATAACCAACTTATATAAACACAGCTGCCATGCTGGAGAAGCATCATAGAAAGTGTTAACTATGAAAAGATTAGGTGCTAAGAAATAACAAAAAAATAAAACATTTAACTTGCATGTCATGTGTCCATT
Organism: Labeo rohita; assembly: GCF_022985175.1. Taxonomy (NCBI): domain Eukaryota; kingdom Metazoa; phylum Chordata; class Actinopteri; order Cypriniformes; family Cyprinidae; genus Labeo; species Labeo rohita. Next base: position 42,703,681 of record NC_066872.1, read on the forward strand.
AACTGGCAGAACCGTGAAATCTCAGTAAATACTTCAAATAAATATATCCAAGAGGTTCGGCTGACAAAAAAGTTTGGGAAATAATGGAAAAGAGCAGGAGATTGTGTCAGTTACATTTGTAACCCTCGTTATGCCGACTGACATCACAGGGTCTCACTTTGGAGCTTTTCTTTTCTCACCTCTGAGCTTAAGAAGAAAAGGCCAATGAGAATTGGCTAATGGAATTTGCATGCCGCACCACACCTCTGTACATACGAGTATAACAGATGGTGGCGTTCAACCACTCATTCAGACATATCCTGGCATTCAGCGCAATTCAGGATTGTGGCAGGAGGGACGTAATGTCTCCGTTCCCTCTTCCAGGGAACGAGGGTTACAAACGTAACCGAGACATTCCCTTGCAGTCAGTCATGTTCAACGTCACGTCAACTGACGTCACGGGGTCCCTATGGAAAACACACAACCTGAACTGCGTTATGCATTTGAGGGACAAATACTGACAGGCAAGCATGTTAGGACAAATGAAGCTTGATTTGTAACCTTCCCAACGCATTGTTAGCCAGATTATGGGCCCACCAGGGGTGCCAGGGTTCTGAAGCTCACGTTGGGGGGTAGAGCACAATGACAAAAGTAACGTCTTGTGGAGAATTTCAGAAAAGTTAGGAAAAAGGGGAAACACGGTGGGCATACACTGTGGGAATACTGAGACATTAATTCCAAGTCCGAAGGGGGGAAGGAAGCCCCTACTGGACGCAGTGACAGACTACTCAGTCTAGTCTGAACTGCGGGGCACAGAGGACCCAGAGTTCACAGAGTGGGAACAACTAGGAGAAAGTGCACGGATCCAAAGGGAATGGCGCTGCAAGCCGACAGCGAGCCGGCCTCCTGCAAGTTACTTGTTGCGACATGTGACAGGAGCGAACACCGTCCTGGTGGTGTTGTCTGTACTGACTAGTACATGCTTGCCATACAGCAATGGACGAAACCAGTGAAGAGCAAGCAGCACTGCCAGCAACTCCAGGCATCTGATATGCCACTGCAGTCGAGGTCCCCTTCAGGAGCCCGAGGCTGCATGCCCTCTGCATGCCCGTTGCATATGGTACCCTAGCCATCTTGGAGGCATTTATGTTGACAACAACGTGCCTTGACACCTGACCTGAGGGCACTCCTGCCCGTTCGAAGACAGGGTCTGACCAAGGGTCTGACCAAGGGCCTAACAGGCGGCTACAATCCGGGGTAACGCTGACCCAGAAATTGCCATGCCCATCTTTAGATCCAGCCGTGCAGCCAGTGCTGAAGTGGTCTCATATGTAACAGGCCGAGCGGTGTAACTGTGGCTGCAGCTGCCATATGCCCTAGGAGCCTCTGAAAAATTTTTTAGAGGGGCCTCTAAATGACCTCACTGATACACCTGACCCTTGAAAGCAAACTAGAGAAACGGTCTGTGGCAAGGCAAAATCAAGACATGAAAGTACGCGTCCTTCAAGTAGAAACCCATTTAAAAGTAGTTAGCCCATTTAAAAGCAGTGGGTGAGTTACTAATATATGTCTTGCTTCAGTGTTGTTTTAGACTTTAAATACTTAATTAACACAAATTCTTCCACAAGAGAGAAGCCTTAAAGTAAGACATAAGAGGAAGCCAGCAAAGAAGCAAAAAAAGCCTGTTTCTAGAAGCCTTGATGTATTGATTCTGTCAGGTACAGACTGAGACGCCTGGGGGTGAAAAATGTAGTTTTGCATTGCAAAGTACGTTTGACGACTTCTAGTTTGGCTAACTTTATTTGAGTCCTTTTTAAATTAAAAAATGATATAAATTTGATACATTTTAAATGTTTACATCAATTGGATTTTTAAGTTTATTTATAATTTATAATTTTTATTGTTCTATTCAGATGGACTGTTGATGGACTATGCTGCGTACCTGGTTCCTTTTACTAAATGATACCTGATATTTAACTAATATTTACCTGACATTTATCCACCTCTACCAGGATTCAATGTCCTGGTTTCCTCGCAGTCTAGCATGGTGTGAGTGACGCTATGAAACAAGATGATTGGTTTGACAGTTTAATTTAAAATCCTTATTGTCTTCATCAAAACAGCAGATTATTGATCTGCAAACACATTTATGTTTGGGTAAAGGGCCATTTGAGGAAAACACTCCCATTTTATATTCATGTAATTATTTTATGATTCACTATCGATTTCTCTTCTCTTCCCTTCTCTTCTCTTCTTTTCTCTGCATTTTCAAACTGTATTTTGTGGAATATTTAACACACTTCAGTTTCTCATCACACAGGTAGATTTCCAGTGCTGTCCTGGTGTTCAGACACTGAAAAACATGTACTGGTCTTCAAAGAGGTGAACAAATAATTACACCCCAGACATTGATAGTTTGTTTTCAGAGACAGGCCATACAGAACAAAAACACCAAACACTGGCTGGAGATGACAGGAAAATAAAGGGATGTTTCTCTTTAGAAGTGCAGAAATGCAAGATATGCAGCTGTGAAGACAGTGTAAAAATTGTTTCATGTTTCCTACTAATATACCCTCTAAGTAATAGGACATGTTGTCACAGAATGTCAGTGTTTATTAAAAGAATAACACATCCAAAATTACCATTCTCTCATTATTTACTGAGCAGAATGTTTTCCATACAACAAAAGTGAATTCAGTAAAAATCTTGGCTTCCATCTTATAGCACTCCTGGAGCATTTCAGATCTGTGTGGCGTTTTAAATCGGTGGTGTTTTTTTTTCATGTAAATATAGATTCACACCTAGGCTTTATCCATTTTGTGAAATATTAAATAAAGAAAGCTAATAAACACTGAGGCTGTTGCATCCAAACCTTGTGCACAGTGACTAAGCGTCAGTGATGCTACATGTTTACACAATCACCTCAAGCATGACAGGACCAATGACAAAATAACTGAACACCTTTCATTAGACCACGACTCTCTGTGATGATAGTCGTGCTCGTGAATTCAAATCATGAGAATAAGCTGTGTGAAGAATTTGTTTCCAGTTTTGTCTGTCACTGTGGTGTTTCTCTACATGAGTTTGATGAGGAGGCAAATCCAAACTCAAGAGAAGCAGCTCCACCAAGTCCAGCAGAACAAGGAACAGCTCCTCAACAAGCTGGACAAACTGGAGGCTCATTTAATAGCCGTGGGTGAGTTAATAATGTTAAATCTCCTCCTGATGCTTTTCTGTGAAACATAAAAATATATTTTTGACAGTTTTTGAGGCCATACAATGGAAGTAAATGGTAACCAAAACTGTTAGGTTAACAACATTCTTACAAATAAAGGTTCTTTATTGGTATCAGTTGTTCCAAGAATAACATTTAAACATCCACAAAATGGTTTTGTTGCCCAAAAGATTATATAAAATGAAAAAGGTTCTTCAGATTATTGAAATGCATAAAAATTCTTTGCACTAAGAATAAATAGTTCTTTTAATAAATGAAATAAAATAATTTTCTATGGCATAGCTGTGAAAACTTTTTTTTGAGGGTGAATTTTCAAAATATTCTGCTTTGTGTTCTACAGAAGTGAATAACTTGCTCTTTCTGTGAAATGAATAATCATGCAAAAAAAAGTCTTCAGTCAGCAATGCAGATGCTGATCGTTTCATTATTAATATATAGAAACAGCCAAAAGCAGTAGGGCTATGAAAATAAAGTCTTGTTATATGATGTCAACCTGTCTGCCAACTCACTCCCTGGAAATTACATCAGTAATTAGGCTACTGATGTCTTTTTTTAAAATGACATGTACATGCACAATATTATTTTAATCACTATTTTGGTGGGTTTGTGTTAATGTAATTTGAAGCAATTCCTGTAAACAATGATATTTAAAATGAAAAAAAAAAAAAAAAAAAAAAAATTGCAGAAGAGAAAAGCCTTAAAGTGAAACATGAGAAGAAGCCAGCAAAGAAGCTGTTCCCAAACTCACACCTTTTCAAGCAATGGACTGTTGAACTTTCTGAGGATGACCAGAGGAAGGCTGAAGATCTCTATCAGAAATATGGCTATAATGCCTTTCTTAGTGACCAACTGCCTCTGGACCGGGAGCTGCCGGACACTCGAGACCACAGGTGCGTTTCAGCGGTTTACGGATATGCTCTGAAATTCAACATCTGTCTTGATGCATTCTCCTATTTCTGTAGATGCATTGACCGTGAATACCCCCACAATCTACCCACCCTCAGCGTGGTGCTGATTTATCTGGATGAGGCTCTGTCTGTCATTCAAAGAGCCATTTGCAGCATCATCAACAGAACTCCAGCCCACCTGCTCAAGGAGATCATACTGGTGGACGACCACAGCACAAATGGTGTGTTTCCCTCAAAACCCCAGTCTCAGATTAATATTGTACCCAAAATGAGCTACAGTATTGATTCTAGACATATCTCACAGAAAATCTGAAAACACAGCTGCATGCTTATGTCAGCTCCATCAATAAGAAGCACCCAGGGCTGCTGAAGATGGTGACCCATTCAGAGCACAAAGGACTTTCCCAGGCCAGAATCTCAGGGTGGAAGGCAGCCACTGGGGATGTGGTTGCCATTTTGGATGCCCACATTGAGGTCCATGTCAAATGGTGTGAAACTGCTCAGTTGACTTCAATATTTGGCAATAAACTAAATATTTGTCTAACTCTCTTGTCCTAATATGCTATTGTTTTATTGAATTAGCTTTTATTTAAAAAATAAAATTTTAAGTTTTAGTAATTTTGTTATGTGCTGTGTCATTTTTGTTCATTTTTGCAATTTAGTTTTTTTAAGTTTTAGTAATTTTCATAGCTGCTTCAGCTTGAAGTGTCAAACTGCTGACATCAGTGTTTGTCAAACTAAATATTTGCTCAGTTAGCTGAATATCATGCTTCACCTTTATTTTTTAACTAAAATCAAAACTGATTTATTGGTATTAAGGTGCATGAAATGTTTCTCGTATATTGTCTCTCCTTTAGGGCGGAGCCTCTGCTTGCACGTATCCAGGCTGACCGCACGCTGGTCCTGAGCCCCGTGTTTGATAAAGTCAATTACTATGACTTGCAGGTGACACCGCATTTTACCTACGCTCAAGGTTTTGACTGGGCTCTCTGGTGCATGTACGTGGCATTCCCACAGAAGTGGTATGATCAAAACGATCCTTCACAGCCAGGAAAGTGAGTGTGTGTAAAACTGTGTCTAAGATAATAGTGAATTAATATTCTTGTTCTTAGTATTCTTTCACATTGTAACAGATCCTTCCTTTTCATGTTCTCCAGGAGTCCCTCTGTAATGGGAATTATAGTAGTTGATCGTCTGTTCTTCGGTGAGATTGGGACTCTGGATGGAGGAATGAAGGTGTACGGAGGAGAGAATGTTGAATTAGGAATACGGGTAATTCACATGCACGTAAAAACACATTGAGCATTCTTAAGTTATTATTTTATATTATACTTTATATATCTACATGGTAGCCATATTGCACATTGTTGACTTTTTCTTTCATGTGTTTTCGTTAAGGTGTGGCTGTGTGGAGGAAGTATAGAAGTTGTACCCTGCTCTAGAATTGCTCATATCGAAAGGTTACACAAACCCTACATGCCTTATCTTAGCAGTGTAATGAAGAGAAATGCCCTCAGAGTGGCAGAAGTTTGGATGGATGAATACAAGACAAATGTGAACATCGCCTGGGGTCTTCCCATACAGGTAGATCTCATTAAAAGATTCAGACACTCAAATTCTGTTTTTTTAAGGTCGGTTGATTCTAACAGGTTTAGTTTGAGCCCTGTTAAGTGAACCGAGATGTGTAACTATTGGTTTTGAGGACTAAAACATTAAATTGTTCTGATTCTTATGATCCTGTGTATCTGTTCTCACTTGTTCCCACAGAACCATGGGATAGACATTGGTGATGTATCTGAGAGAAAGAAGCTGAGAAAAAGGCTAAATTGCAAACCATTTAAATGGTATCTGGAAAATGTCTATACTCAATTAAATCCCATTCATATTTTAGCTTATGGAGCGGTGAGTGACATATAGTTCACTATGAATCAAGATAGTCTAAGGGATCAGTTGTATAGGAAAAACTATGAAGGGTTTGAGGGGTATGATCTCATTATTTCTATCTAAACAGCTGATCAATGATCTGCAAACAAGATTATGTTTGGATATGGGGCCAGTTGAGGAGAACACTCCCATTTTATATCCATGTCATTTCATGGAACCACAGGTAATATGTTCTCCTCTGTTCTCTTCTCTGCATTTTAAACTGTATTTTGAGGAATATTTGACACACTTCAGTTTCTCATCACAGATATTTTATTATACGGGACGTGGTGAGATATATGTGCATCCCATTCAGTCTATTAAAAACAGTCGGATCCACTGTCTAATTGATCCCGGCTCAGGCAGGTTTCCAGAGCTGTCCTGGTGTTCGGACACTGAAAAACCAAAACACATGTACTGGGACTTCAAACAGGTGAACAAATAATTACACCCAAATAATTACTATTGTGTATCACAATTTAAACATTGCTTGGAAAAATGCATATTTTTATTTGTTTTCAGGGACAGGCCATACAGAACAGAGACACCAAACGCTGTCTGGAGATCAGCGCTGAGCAGACAGAAAAGTATGAAAAGAACGTTTTTCTTCAGGAGTGCAGAAACCAACACTGGAAGATACAGAATGTAATTCACGACTTTTGAAATGAAAGATCACTTTATTTAAACACAGCTGAGATGCTGGAGTGTTAGTGGCAAAAATGCAAATGCAGATATGTACTGAAAGAGACTGTCTGAAAAATTGTTTCATGTTTCATACTAACCCTATGGCCAGCTATAGGACATGTTGTCACAGAATGTCAGTGTTTATTAAAAGAATAATTCATCCAAAAATTACAATCCTCCCATCATTTACTGAGTAGAATGTCCAGACTGTTGTTTTCCATACAACAAAAGTGAATTTGGTGAAAATCTTGGCTTCCATCAAATGGCACTCCTGAAGCATTTCAAATCTGTCTTAAATCTGGGGTGTATTTTTATTTAAATATAGCTTGACATCTAGGCTTTATCCGTTTTGGGTGTATATGTATATTACATTTAATAAATAAAGTGAATCAACATTGAGGCTGTTGCATACAAATCTTCTGTCACAGTGACTATGCATCACTGATGCTACACTTTTACACAATTACCACAAGCATGACAGGACCAATGAGAAAATAACTAAAAACAGATGAAGGAAAATGCATTTACATGAGTTACTAATATACGTTTGCTTCAGTTTTATATTTTGAATACTTGATGAACACATATTCTTGCAGGAGAGAGACGCCCCAAAGTGAGAAAGAGAAGAAGCCAGCAAAGAAGTTGTTCCCAAATGCGAATCTTTTCAAGCAATCGACCGTTGAACTTTCTGAGGATGACCAGAGGAAAGCTGAGGATCTCTTTCAGAAATACAGCTACAATGCCTTCCTTAGTGACCAGTTACCTCTGGAAAAGGACCACATTTGAGTTTCAGAGGTTTACCGAAATGCTCTGAAATTTAACATCTGTCTTGCTGCATTTATCCATTTCTGTAGATGCATTTAGAGCAGAAAGGACTTTCCCAGGCCAGAATTTTAAGGATTAAGGCTGTCATTGGGGGTTTTTTGGTTGCATTTTGTATGCCCACATTGAGGTCCATATCAAATGGTGTAAAATTGCTCAGTTGACTTCACTATTTGGCAATAATATTTATTAAACAAACAAACAAAAAAGTATTATAGGTATGAGAGTGTATAAAATCTTAACCGTTTCTCAAGTACTCTCTCTCTCTCTTTTAGGGTGGAGTCCCTGCTTGCACAATTCCAGCCTGACCGTACACTGAACCCTTTGTCAGTTACTATGACTTGCAGGTGACAAAGTATTTTGTCTCGCCTCATGGTTTTGACTGGGCTCTGTGGTGCGTGAACCTAACATTTCTACAGAAGTGGTGCAATCAAAATGACCCTTCAAAGCCAGGAAAATGAGTGTGTGTTGTGTAATACTGTATCTAACATGTAAGTTAATGTTAACTACTACTTGTTTCTTGGTGACATTTGTCTGTTGATCTGATAGTAAAAGGACGTAAAAAATGTAGGCAACTCAATTCATTTATGATATAGATACTGTAATAAAAAATACAGTCCACTTCTGTTTGTCATGGTTATGAATTCTCTGCAACAAATTTGTTCCACTTTTCCTTCCATACTGTCATAGCTTTATCCTGTAGTTGTAGTGACAAAGAACTGTACCTGTTAACAAAGGGGGAAAGCACAACCATTAAAAAAAAGACTTTTCCAAAGAAAGTATGTGAAAAAGTAAATCAATCACCTGATTGAATTCATCGCAAGCTCCTTTAGAGTCCCCAGGTTTGCGCTCAACCCACCAATACCCACAAAGACCTGGTAGAAATCATAGGAAAGTCCTGTGGTCCCGAATAAGGTGGGATCATCAGAGCTCACCACTATGGGATGACCGTCTGACATTAGTACCGCGGCGGGGTGATTACGCAAATCCGAGACCAGTCTTAGCACCTGAAGAAGACAGAAAAACACTGTTGATTTAATCAATCTCACTGACATTATTGGCACAGTACTGCTCAAGACAAGTCTGTCCAAATATTGGTTTTATTTACATTAGTGGAGCAAACCAAAAAATAACATTTTTACATAAAAAGTAACTAAAAGTGCATATGGTCAGCCTAGTTCTGCAACGCAGCTGTACCTGGTTGGAAATGGGACACAACTCCACCGCCACCCCTCTCATCCTGGACAGCTGCTTGGCCAGGGGATGATGAACCAGTGCAAAACCATGTCCAATGCGGCTGGTGTTAAACAGCAGAGCATCCAACACATTCCTGTCCACATCTGTACCATCCAAATCTAAAAAACCCACAGAAAGACAAACTCCTTTATGCAATTCAGATTTCGCAGCCAGGACATGTCTGGGAAAAAAGAGGACTATTTTTGAAGTTTTCTTAATTGTATTTAATAGGTTACATATTTGATAAAACATCTGCCATTGGTTCAAAAACAGTGCTTTTGTATTTGTGTTGAGGTTTTGTTGCATTTACACCATTTTGACCAGTAAGTGGTGCTTTGAGTGCTTTGATTTTGTGAAGCCATGGGTTCAATTAATTCAAAATTTCAAAATGTCTTGTTTCTACTAATAGTAAGAAAGTGAGCTACATTTACTGACCTGTCTCTCCAGCATGGAAAAAGAAAGGAAGTTGCGTCTTTAGTTCTGAAGGGAATGATAAGGCATCTCGAAAGTACCAGATAGATCTTCCAGTGTCTTCACGGCCTACCTACAGCAATAAATTGACAGAATTAGAGAAAAATAATATTAAATCCTGGTTCAGTTATTTTGGGTTTGTTATTGCTGTGGTTTGCTTGCACAGTGCAGACAGTAACATATTTAGTATTTAGTATTGCATTTTGATGCAACTTAAGTCAAGGATGAGATTACCAGGTCAAATCCAGCAACAATGTCTGGATATTTTCTCTGCATTTTAATGGCCTCTTGTACTGCCTGCTTCACTTGAGACACACTAAGAGACCTGTGTAAAAATGCATTCAGATCAGATCAAATGTAATATGTAATGAGAATGTAATACTGCATCTGAAATGAATATTCTTAGTATATTAAATCTTACTGTCAAAAGTCCTAGACAATATAGTTAATACTTTTGAATTCAAATGACAGCGTTAAATGTGTTTATATTCTGCAGTAATTAATGGCATGCGTCTTTGCTTTTGTAGTCCTGAGTTAATGTTTAAAGGAAGCATTATTATCCATAATCTCATAGCCTGTTTCACCTTTGTTAGTCTAGTGGCGTCATAATTCGAAAAAGAAAAATCTTATTTGGCAATAGTGGAAATGTCATTTCTTTCTTAGAAACAGTGGACTTTATTAAATAAACTAACATTGCTTATGCCCTTTAAAAGAAGAAAAAACTGTATGAAAGGTTGTAATTCTTTAATGCTGTAAAATATATATATAGAGCTGAAAGTTATGTTTGGTAACAGAAATGAAAGTTATTTACACTAAAAGTTTTAATTATTATTGATGCTGTTGAATTGTAAAGGTTGGTAAATTAAGTATGTATTTGTCTCATTCAGTTAATTCACAGGACAATAGAGACCATTTATTGGTTGATTGATTTAGCTTAATGTAGTTTTACCTGTGAACAGAGAAGATTAAACGAGATCCTATGAAATCTGGATGATTTGCTCTGAACTGCTCTGTAATGTTTCTGTAGACCTCCAGAGACCACGCTGTGTCATGGATAGTGCCATCAAGTTCATAAACCTAAACATAATTATATAACATACACATTTTTTTTTATCCAAGAGCATATATACATTTAATTACAGTGATGTGGTTTATCAGTCACAAACCTTGGACTGTCCGACCCTCAGCTCCAGGTACATGATATTGTCTTCGTAAAGCTCCTTCAGACCCTGGTAGATGTAGTCCTTAAAGACTGGTGCATATGTGATCAGCCCAGATAGAGCTAAAAAAATCTTCTCAAACCTGTCCCATGCTGCATCTTGTGTTGGATAAGACTTCTCCGGGTCTTCCGTGAAAAGTGTAAGATTTCGCATTAAACTGAGAAATGTAATATGTATATATATAATTAGTTTTTAATTAGTATATATATTATTAATTTCTCTTAATTGGTTCTTGCTATCAACCAATCAATCAATAAAAATATACTTAATTTGTTGATGCTGAGTTAAAAAAATATATATATTTTTACATATCGATAGACCACTAAAGTCATACTTAAAAATGTATGAATTTCATTTCATCCATCAAATCAAGTGGCATTTGCAAACAAATTATGCTTTTCAGTGCACTATAATGGCCACGGTTATTGTTTGTACCAGTGAACACCTGTGGCTATTTTATAGCTGATGTTGAATAGATTTATTAACCTTTTATCAAAGGCAGTGACATCACTCATACTTGCCCTCAGCACATCCAGTCGTTTCCAAAAAGAGCATCCCCATCGCAAAAAGGGCATACTGGTAGAGAAAAGGAACTGCACTGAACCGTCCCACGTAAAGCAGATGTAACAATGAGGCCTGTACGTTACATTGAGCACCAGCCAATCCACACTCACCATAGCAGAGCTGTGGATGTGAAGAGCAGCACCTGTAGGGGACAGGACAGTTTCATTTTATTATCTGAAGGACAGATGTTTCCCAAATGTACAAGTAACTGTTTTTTACCCTTTGGCATTTTCTGTAGCAGTTTGAAGACAGGGCTTTTTTGCACAATGTGCCGCACTTTGAAGAAGTGATGGGCTGGTGGGAAAGGTGAAGCAGCCATTTCTTTCAGCTTCAGCCGGTGTAGGAGTGAATCCAGTTGCAGTTCGGCAGCAGTGAGCTCCACTCTGCCCCCTACCTGCTGGGCCATGTCCTGCTTCAGCATCAGTTCCCTCTGATGGGGATCTGGCATTGGATTACACTCTTTGATACACAGTAACATCAGGACAATCAGAACTGCCATGCTGGAGAGACTCGTCATGCTCGTACAGAGATCCTGAGACGGTAAGAGAGTTAAATTCCCATTGTTGTTAGTTTTTTTTTAAAATAGGATTTGTCTATACTTTCGCACAGTTGTTGTTGTTGTTGATGTTTTAAATGCCTTAATGATGAATTTGTTTCTACAAACACAGATTTTCGCTTTATAAGACATTAATTGATGGACTGGAGTGGTGTGGATTACTCGTGGATTATTGTGATGTTTGGACTCTCATTCTGACGGCACCCATTCACAGTAGAGGATCCACTGGTGAGCAAGTGATGTAATATTAAATTTCTCCAAATCTGTTTTGATAAAGAAACAAACTCATCTACATCTTGGATGGCCTAAGGGTGAGTACATTCTCAGAAAATGTTCATTTTCAAACCTGTAAATCATTGGTTTACAGTTGTTTTCTGATTTACTGGAATGATTTGGATGAAAGAACTGTTTTGTCTGTTTTGTCCTTTTAGTGTCTTAAACATGTCTATTGCTTGTTACAGGTTAGGACAATAGACAGATGTCAACTTTATTTCATTATTTTAAGATCAGTTTTACTTCTGCTACTACTAATAATAGATTAGCTGTTTTCTAATATTTTTGCAGTCATTCTGTTAAAAGCATTTAAAAGGATCTTTTGTAAGTTCACTTGGCACACCATTTAAACTGCTCAAAACTATACCTTTATTTTATTAATTTTATTATAAATAATCATTTTACATGATGATCATCATAATTGTTATGTTACATCTGTTTCACTAGTATTATTCCTTAATTTACTTAATATTATTTTAATATGGTAGCTTGAACCTCAGCTTTTGCTAAAATCAAATAATTGACATTCCTGTAAATCTAATCTGAAAAAAAGGCAGACTTTAAAACATTACTATTGATTGTAAACAATAAACAACTCTATCCGCAGGCTAAAAGTTAGCTTACCTTCAAGTTTATTTTGCTCATTGCTCCCTTTTTGTTTCCTTCTATTTGTCTTGAATCCAGAAAACATGTACTGTATTTTAGTCTGTCTGCATGTCTTGTGTATGAAGTTCCTCTTTCGGCAAGACCAGCATATGTTGAGAATGTGATGACAATAGAGCATGTGACATACTGTGAATCAAATGACTCAGGAATAAGGGCCTTCTGCAAACCCTTCTCATTATGACATTCCCCAAATGACTGACATTTACCCCTTCACAATACGAGACTCAGTAAGAACACAACAGAAGATCTGTTTGGTATTGTTTTTCATTACATATCATTTTCACATCAATATCATTTTTGCAGCAATAACAGACACGATTGCTTGTGATATACAGGTCATGCTCTGCACCACAGGAAAAGACAGCAAATAAAAATTCAACGGAAACAATTAAACACAACGTAATTTTCAAGTCTGTGCCACCATTTTGTTTTTCTGAGGGATGCTCAAGATGGGTCCGTGTTCTCCTTTACAGCCACAAAATGGGTGAGTTCACAAACAATCTTGGAATTTCTACATCAGTTTAAGACTGAGTGTTTCTGTAAACATGACCGTGTTATATTACAGCTGCATTCAGAATCAAACACATGAGATGTTATGGACCGGAGTTCTAGCAGCCAACTGAAACACTATTTTGATCCTTTTTACAGCAATCATGAATCACCACATGGAGAACACACACAAACACATGATATTTTCTTAAATACAGACAGACACAGGAATGGAGTCTTTAACATCAGAATAAAAATAAAAGTACAACATCAAACAATGGCGTTCTGCCGTGGTTTGGAGTAAGTGAGGATCAGTCCATGAACTTGCGGTTCTGGTTTGCACCAAATAGGGCGACTCGGATTTCAGGCATCATCTGAAAAGAATCAAAAGAAAATGTAAAATCAATCGTACAATTTACACTTCTTTTCATAATTGTAAACTTCTCTGCCCAATTTCTGTACCTGTTGTGCTATGAGATCCAGCCTGCTCTCCAGAGTGTTAGACACTTTGATCTTCCCATCAGCATTGTACAGCTCAATACCACCAGAGCTAACAAAAAACCCAGACACTTTCATTTTCATATTTAAAAACCACCATTTATTAAAAAAAAGATAGTCAGGCTGATTTTGTATTGAGAAACTGAAACCGCAGATGCTCACATTTCTGGAGAGAGGAAGTTCTCCTGGTCAATGCGCACTTCAAGATTGTCCTTAACTGCTGCCTTGTAGATGGAAATGTTTTTCTGCACAGCAGCCTAATAAAAGACATGTTTGTTTTTATTAAGATTTTTAATTTTGTTTTCATTTTAATTTTGTTAGTTGTTCGGTCATTTTATGTATTATATTTACATTTTAATTACAGTTATTTATTTTTATATGTTTTATTTTAGTTTACATTTATTTTATTTCTAGTAACACATTGGATTTTTATGGTTTTATTTTTAGGTTTAGTGAACTGCAAACCTGCACTATGCCCACATCCTGTTTGCGACAACGGATGGTCACTTTGGGTTCCAGGAGCTGGTAAAAACCCTGAAACATGAAAATATGAAAACATGTCCTGATAGGACTCACATACATTCTTTGATAGACCTTGTTTGCTATACTGTTTAATTATACAATCGCTCACCTGCAGGACTAGTCCATCCATCAGAGCCGCGTATCTGGACGGATCCCTGGCTACGTTCGCTAGTCGCTGACGTGCGTCATTTAACAAATCCTAAAAAACACAGAATTAAAACTGCGCTGTAAACAGACAACAGAAACTCAATATTCATTTTAAGGCTAGATGTGCCACAAAAAAGAACAGGAACTAACCGAAATCATGTCATCACGGGCCTTAAGGACCTTTAGTCTGGCCTGGTTCATTAGGTTGGACATTTGACTGTGGACAGGAAGCAAACAATTAAAACAAAATGATCACAATCAGAACATTCATAATTAAATAATCTAAAAGTGTTTTACTGCATGGAATGCTTGTTTAAATAACTGGGAGGAATTTGAGGATCTGGCTCAGAGGAAGTCACACTCACATTTTCTTCTGCTGTTCGATCTGTTTCTCCTTCTTCTCATAGTACTCCATAATTTTCAGACGCTGAGTCTGAACCAGCCGACCTTTTTCAATGTTGAACTCCTCCTCGGCCTGCAGGGGGAGTCACTTGTCATCATATCAGCTCTTATCATCAGCAGGTCACACAATTTCACACCATTTCCACCGGCACGGCCTTTTAAACTCAGTCTTTAGATATTTTAGTAAAATAATTTAAACCTAGAGTTTGTAAATTAAAATTACCTTTGCATCGATCTCCTCTGCTTTTTCATTGGCCTCCTGCTCAATGAAAGCCATCATGTGCTTGATCTGGAAAGATATAGGAATCAAAAGGAGAATAATTCAATATCTATGGGGAAAAAGGCTTTAAATGAACATGAATAATGCTAGTCTAACAGCATTACAATATTTAACACCCACTTGTAAATACATGCATATCTTTGTTACCTAATGTTGTATAAAATACATTGTTAGGCACATGTTGGTTGTTTTCTCTGAGAAAAATGATCTTAAACTTGTTTAAAGTTACAGTAGCAATGAGTCGCCCTGTTGTGGCTTCATCACAAGGATGTGGAATGTGTGTCTAGTGTGTGTATGTGTTTAGTATGTTATTACTATGCAGAATGTCCTACCTATCTTCCTATCTTAATATTTTGCATCATTTGCATTTTAAAATTAGCATTTTTGTGGTGAATATTTGATTTTATTCATCACACTACCTTGATGCATTTGTTTTTAGAATGAACTGCTCAGTTTATTTTTTCCTTATTGATCCTTTATGCATATGGGCATGACCAGGTATACGTATTAAAATAAAAAAAATATATATATATTTTACTATTATTATATAGACAGGTCTTGTGATTCAAGCGCGTGTCTAATGAATAAATGACGAACAACCTTGAAGGCCACATGATATCACCATGCCAGTACTAGGCTCGTATAATACAATGAATTTGTCAAATCACCGAATGATATATCTTGCTACAGTGTTACGTTCTAAAATAGAGTAAATTATGCATTCGAAAGCATTTTCACCTGCTTCTGGACGTCGGCATCGCTGAGCGCCATGACTGCTGCTGCGGCTGCTGTAAGAGGATTTTAAACTCCACCGACTGAAAACGCTCGCGACGGAAAGACGCCGAGTGACAAATGGATTTAAAAAAATATTTTCGAAAAGCCTACAGTTTTAAAACTGCACCAAAATTACATGAAAAGGTCGATCGTGACAGTGTCCGAGTCGTGAAAATAGACTGGAAGGATCAGCTGATTCTCAGTCAATGATGACCCACGCATCACATGATGCGTGTTTCCTCTCTGGTAGCCAATCAGATCTCAGTGCGCGTCTAGGCTTTTTTTTTTTTTTTTTTTTTTTTTTTTTGCGTTTTATGTGACAAATGCTGCACGCATTTATGTTGATGAATGTTGTTACAAAACAAATTTATATGGACCATAACTCTACAAATAACATTTTTGAAAGTTGTGAGATGTAAAAATTACGTAGGCCAATCTCAGACTTTTATACAGCAAGTCCAGCCTCGTTTTCATCCTCGTTTAATTAAATATTTCGTCTCACTGTTCATTAAGATGAAACAAACAGTATTCGGACACATAGGATCACTGCAAATGATCCTATGTATAATATAATAACAGTGACCTTAGGGGGGTATAATAACAGTGACCTTATTCACAACTTTGTCAGACACATGTCAAGCAAACAGGACTGTGTCACAGAAAGTAGGACAGATCGATGTGTCATGACCCTCAGTTTAGAACAGAACAAAGGTAAGTGGACCGATGGGAGTTTTTACTGCTTTGTCATATCACCATGTGTTGGACAGATGTAATGGGATAGGGGTGGGTTTTTAGGGGACGGGGAGGTGCTGGACTGCATTCTGTTGCTCCAGTGACCCTTCTCTGTATTTATTCAAGCCTCCAGTCTGACTAAACCTTGCCCTCAGAGAAGGTAAGATCTGTTTTCAATGGCTGCTTTTGTGTAGACTTTTTTCTCAAACAGAAGGTCATTTAATGTTTTCCAGGCTTCAAAATATGGAAATACCTGTATGTGTCATTTCAGTTTCATGTATGGGTAATATGAGACTGAATGTAAGCTTGGACATTTCAAATGATACTCCTTTCAAAACATGAAGTGCGATAAAGTGCTATAAGCATGTTTTCTATAAGAGTAGGTACAGTAAATATCATAGGCCTCTAGTGGAATCTATATTTCTTAACAGGCTGAAAAGATAATTAGATTAGATCATCTTATTATATTAATTGTCTGGTTAGTGAATGACTTATTCAACCATACTTAAAACACTCCTGCTAGTTAAAATATGCCTTTCTCTAGGTTTATGCAGAATAACTGACCTGTGTTGTCATTCTAGCCTGTTTTTCATTCTTTCCATTGGTTCGTAATCAGACAGAAGTCAAAGTTAAAAAGCCACAGCATGTATTTCTCGCCCATCTGATCCCTTTAAGCACTTTGACCTTTGATCTTGCCGATAGGCTTTAGTTTACTGTCGCTTCACAATCTGACTGTTGACGCTGCAGATGTTTTCACTATGACGTGACTGAAGCAGTGCTTTTGCAAACGATAACCACTGTTACCACCATGTTCTGTACTTCATTAAAGTGACACTCAAATTTGTATAATCATATTGTTTACTGACAATTTTAAATTTGGTCATAAAAGAGCAAGTATGGATTTGTCCATTTTGTTTTCGTTCACCCAGAAGTTCATTGTAGTGCTTGTTTTATTGTCTTCATATTTATGCTGATTTTATTAACTTGTTTTTTAACCACTGTTTCCATCCTGTTTTGAACATGATTGGACACTAAAATACATAAAGGGCAGTGATTCTTCAGGAACCACGTTAGCAAATTAAATTAAAACGGTTAAACTGACAAATGAGAGCTAGTCATTAAAGAGTAAGCAAAGGTATGCCCATTTTGTGTAAGTGCTATGTGAACTGAACCATGATCCTGTCATGCTATGTGAAATATCTGACATTCTCTATTCATGGAAACAGATGGGGATATATATAGGTTGCATTGCCAGTGCTATACATAGATCACAACATGATGATAGATTAATTCTTTGTAATTTGTCATGGATACACATAAATGAAATGTTGCTGAGGGCAGATTTCAGATTTGATGCATAAAATGAAGTCCTGTATTTTTTCAAGCCCCACATTTTTTAAATTTAATATAAAATAAAACTATATCTACACTATAATTCTTATGTCTGTGTATGTGATGGGCACAAAAAGATAACAATTGAAATGTCATTGTTTAAACTCAAAAATATTTTTTTTTCTTGCTGTTGGTTATTAGTGTTGTTGTTTTTATTGTTGCTGCTGTTGTTTTAGGCTTGTTAATGTCTTTTCACGCAAGTTGATTTTGGCATTTAAAAAATACTTAAAATCACTAAGTAAAAATAAGTGGTGAATGCCATTGTTTGACTTTGTTCTTTTATTAAATATCAGCTTATTTCAAATCATACATAAAAATACATTTTTTCATTCCCACAATGCTCATATTAATTTAATTAGTCAGTGACAATGCGCTTATGACTAAATGAATTCTGTCTTTCCTCTTTAGGACTCCTTTAAACATTAGTCAGATTTTCAGAGAGGAATAAAAGATCTTCCACCCTGTCTGAGGACGGGCAGTTCGCGGGACCCGACCCTCCCCAGGATCAAACCTCAAGCCTGGAGGAGAGGAGCAGTGGGTCCAGCCCCTGGCAGACCACTAGTCTAGCCGAGTCCTGGGCATCTGTTAGTGACATGGAGCCACAGCTTGGAAGTCTAGAGACCAGTGAGATGGTCCTAGTTCAAGAGGACCACACTGAGAACCACTTCTCCACCTCTGACATCATCCACCTAGAGGCGGAGCTTCACGAGAGGATGGAGTCAGATGAGGATGAGGACCTTCAGAGCAGCATGCTGAGCATGATCGGCAGCGTCAGGGAGCTGGAAGAGATTGGAGCACTTCCTGCAGAATCAGATCTCAAGCCCCCCCAGACTGTGGAGCTCCTGATGTGTGTGGAAGAGGAGCCAGTTGTGGAGGAAATTGAGCCAGAATTGGCTTCTGAGCCAGTTTTCTCTCACACCCCTCTTATGTCTGAGCCTTTAGATTTTACACTGGCTTCAGTTCCCATACCTGAAATCATCTCACAGGTTTTAGATCATCTCCCACCCTCCGCAGTCTCACACTTAGAAGAACCTCACACCTCTGAATCAGGCTCTATTAATGCACCAAGTGTGTCAGCGTCATCTGTAGAAGAGGTTGTTCCAAAAGCAGACCCACTTTCAGCCCCACCCTTTGAACTTCCTGTGCTGCTGGTTGGTGGCGCTGCCCTGGTGGCGGTAGTGGGAATAATTACATACACCTTGATTAAAAAGTAGCAGGACTGTGTATCTCTTTATTAGTGTCAAAACTGTACACCATTTCAACAAATTGTATTATGTGACATAAAAAATACAGTGTTATTCAATATTGTTGCTTGTCTTGTTTTGTATGTTTACACACATACACACACACTAAACACAATCTGAGAGTCTCATCTTTGGTAAGATATGATTAATAAAAAACAATTAATAGTAATACAAATTCAGTCAATTTTCAGTATTATAGTGCAAATATAAGCTTAATTGTCTATTAAAAATGTTCTTCAAGCTATAATTAATTAATTAATTAAAATAAATAAAACGCAATCAGTAGTAATACAAATGGTGTCATTAACTGTTAAACTAAGTAACGTTGGAAATATCAATTGGGATAATATAAAAAAATATATAAAAATTCGGTAAATGTAGATAGATGGCACTGTGTGCAATATGAAATGTCACCGCTCCGACAGCAGGTGGCGGTATGAATCTCAACAAATGCGGCATGCAAGTGAGCGAGTGAAGGATTCGTGTACGGAAGTATATGCTTTTCCCAACAGTAAAAGCCTCAGACCCTCCAAAATGAGTAAATCAAAAACCGTGAAGAAAGAGAAAATAAGTGTGGCAACCGAGGTAAATGGCATATTAATATATATAAAATTTGATGCCGTTTTATGTGTATGGAACAGCTGACAGATAACCTTAAACTAATTGTCTACTGAGATTAACTTGGTTACATGGGAAATCTAAAACGTTCTGAAAAGTCCTATGTGAAAATGTCTCATTTTGGTGTATGTATTGAAATATGATGCTCATAACTTTGGTCTCTTTAGATTGACCGCATTGAGGAGCGCAAATTGCGCTGTAAAAACAACCTGGAGAGGGCAGAATTCAGACAGAGAAAAGAGCAGCTCTCAGACAACGACAGGTGATTATACCAACATCATTATAAAGGCAATATGCTACAGAAACAGAGCAAACGAGCCTTTTCATGTACTTACAGGCTGGCCCTGGAAGACGAGATGACCATACTGAATGAAAGAATACAGAAATATGGTGAGTGTTATGAAAAGGTGGGGGGTGTAAAAATACATCAGCCGCACAATGAAAATTAAAGTGCATTTGTCATAGAATGTATTAGTCACTTATACATTTTGTACCCAGTGTGTGAATTTGTGGATGTCTTTATTCTAAATAAACTACCTAGTTTTTATGAAGCATGCAAAATGATGAATGATTGTGGGAACAATTGTATATTATAGTATCTTATACGTTTTATTCTTCAGAAAAGGAGCTGCAGGTGCTGAGAGGAGAGAACAGGAAGAACATGATGCTGTCTGTCGCTCTGTTAGCCATCAGTGCTCTTTTCTACTACACATTTATTTATTAAGAGGTATTTTCTGTCATGCCAAACACTGTCTGAGAATGAGACTTGGGGAGTCTGAGATTCATTAATCCTCATCAGTGTTCATCATTTGGCAACACTGGTTTGTTCAGAGGTTGTGGATTTGTCAGTGTCGTTACATTATGCCATTTTCATCTTGGCCTCGACATCCTGGATTGTCTCAACTTGTTTGCGGTGTAACAGAGACATTAGATGCTTGTGCATCAGAGAGACATTGAATTTGGATTATGTATGTTTATATGATCCTCATTGTGAAACACTTCACTCAGTAATCACTCAATGTTTCTCTCCAGATCACTGTTTATTGCATTTCAACAGGACTAACATGCACAAAGGAGGGAGGGGCAGAGGGTGTTATTCCATCCAAAAATAAAATTTATCAACAAAATGTTCAATTGAAATAAAAAACAGCCATCAATAAAATGCAATACTGTCCCATTAAACTACCGTTCGTCCCCTTGATATCCTTGATACTTGTAGCAAATAGTACTGGTAATACACTCACTTGCAATACAACAAAACACTAGGCAGCCAGGTATATTCAGTCCTATTTTAAAGAAATAGTTAATAAACAAACAAAAAAAAAAAAGAAAATTTGCTCAAAATGTACTCACCCTTAGGCCATTCAAGATGTAGATTGTTTCTTCATGGAAACATTTAGTTAATTTAGCATTACATTACTTGCTCACCAATGGATCCTTTGTAGTGAATGGGTGCTGTCAGAATGAGAGTCCAAACAGCTGATAAACACATTACAATAATCCACACAATTCCATCAATTAATGTCTTGTGAAGTGAAAAGCTTTTTTGACTTGTAAACTGTGTTTCACATGTGCATATTTCTCTCTAATTCAGACAAGATGACTTTTTTTTTACTGGAGAAAGCAATATTATGGATTAGAGGACACATATTTTACCCGAAAGCAATATTTTAAAGTTTAAAACATCTTGATGGATTTGTTCTTTACAAACATGCAGCTTTTTGCTTAATGTTAATTGATTGGCTGGAGTGGTGTGGATTACTTGTGGATTATTGTGATGTTTTTATCAGTTGTTTGGACTCTTATTCTGACGGCACCTATTCACTGCACAGGATCCATTGGTAAGTAAGTGATGTAATGCTAAATTTCTCCAAATCTGTTCTGATAAATAAACCAACTCATCTACATCTTAGATGGCCTGAAGGTAAGTTTAAGCAAGATTTAATTTTTGGTTGAACTATTCCTTTAAGACGGATTTGTTGATTTAAGATGTAGGCAAACTTGCTGCTGATAGAATCTGATCTGGCTCAATGGCGTCCCCTTTGCACAACAGAGGAATTACATGCTGCGATATTATATTGTACATACTAGCAGGACTCGATCGGCTCAGTGCCTTGTGATGTACACAGACATTTGTACAAATGGGATTACTAACTAGCCATGTAGTATGCAAAGTAAACTTCTGACATAACTAAAATATATTCAAACTTTTTATCTCAAAATAAAGACTAAGGATATTCAAAACAATCTGTCTTTTAAAATATTTTAAAATGCATATGTATTTTCATCAAATAGTCACATGTTGCATGTAACTCACAATCGATAGATACGAAAAAGAATAAAATCAGGGCATTGATAAAAACAAACAGTGCGTGAGACACTATCTTAACTCGTAATACGTTGATATTGTTCCCACAGAAGTTATTCCATGGTCAAAAGATGACTAATACTCGACTGATGATGACACGGACCGGCCCAGTGATATTCACCACAGCAAAAAACCATTTTCCACAGAAAACGTCACACTTTTGATTTGATTTCCCAAGGAAAGCGAGCCAGGAGAAATGAATGCACATCTATCATTAAGAGACCCGCAGATGCATATTCAAGAATGCATCTGCCATTCTCCTCATGTTTCATAGTACTTTTTTTAAATATATAGATCTGAAGTAACTGAGAACATTGAAATACAAACACACGTACACACATGTACTTAGTCACGTTCACGGTTTGTGCTACAACAACAGACAGGGAGGGGAAAGAGAGAGAAAAGGAGGGACTGGAGGCCCTGAATATGATGAACGGAAGAGAGAATACACACGTCTGATTCATCAGGGCTGCACAATAGGTGTGACAACTGCAATAGAGGAAAAAAGAAATGAGTTTTAGTATTATACACTGAAAAAATATCAGAAACTGCTAATAAAGTGCACAGTTAATTACAAAGAAATAGCAAGTAACACACTGAAATGTTTACATTTTTAAGTAGGAAGACTAGTATTTTATATATGTATATGTGCATGTGTATATATTTATGTGTGTGCGTGTTTGTGTATGTGTATATATACACACACACACACACACACACACATATATATATATATATATATATATATATATATATATGTATGTATACACACACAAGTTCTGTACAGATATTGAATACTGATTGGACTGTCTTCCCCAGGATTTGTTTCTACAAGCAGGTTATTTTCAACTACATTCTTAATTAATTAAAAAACAGCTGCATCAGATGCAAAACAAAATTAGCTTGTGTCTCATTGTGTGTCGTGTTGTCAAACTGCACATCTGCTGTAGCGAAACTTACACCAGCTGCTCATCTACATGAAATCTTTGATATTGAGGTCAGCGAGAGGGTCTTTAGGAGGGGGAGGCTTCCTGGGACTCTGGGCCATTCCTGGAGACATCTGAGGAGGGAACGCACATATGCAGGGAGCGATAGGTATGTATTTACACATTAAATGTTTTTGTCTAAATAAGTATATCAATAAATTCTACTGTATGCATGTCTAAAATACCGGTTGTCCAGGGGCTCCTGCTGCGGGAAACTGTGGCCTCATCATCGGTTGCTGTGCGGCCATCATCGGTGAGCCAGGCATCATGGGAGCAGCTCCTGCACCAGGCTGTGAGTCATAGAGAGACACAATAAGAGACACATACACCTGCACACACACAAACACATAAACACACACTCTTACCATGCCAAACGGTGACGGGGATCCCATGACAGGACAGACCCCGAGAGGGGAAGTCTAAGCGAGTGGGAGGGATGGGTGGGGAAAGGTTAGCACCAAACCACACAGAACAGGACAACACCTGAATAAAATGACTCTACAACACAAACACTCAGAAAGGAATCTGTACAGACTGGGATGGTAGTTAGCAGTTTGATGCAAATGTGAATTGGGGATGGGAGGGATGTGCATGCATATATGTTTAGTAGTATAATAAAAAAAGAAACAGAGAGGGAAACAGCTGTCAAGCCAAACAGCTTTGAAAAGCTGTAATGTAACAACTCTCTTTCATTACATATTTATGTATGACATATATATATATATATATATATATATATAATCCAACTTCATTTGGATTCTTTGAGTCGCTTAACGTGATATATACTATATAGCAAGTCTCAACCAAGCTAAATATATTATTGCCTATACTATTTATATTAAATAACTATACAGTATTACATTACCTCTTTATATAAAGTTGGATATAAAAATATGTCCAAATTTATATGCACATATGCTACATATCAAATATCGACTGCTTGCTCATCGCAAAATATAAGCCATGCTATCAAACAGCTCTAATCTGCTAAATGTGACAATAAGGCATGAATATATTAAGATAATATGAACATTCAGGTAAATCTGACTTGACTAGAAGCTACTGGCTTTGTTCACATTGCACACAAATGCAAGTAAAAGTAAGATTAATGAATTCAACGTCTGAAACATCCTTTTGAAATATATAATTATCTAACATTCAGAGACACCAGTGAAGTTTATAATAAGAAATATTGAAAATGTACAGTTGATTTTTCAATATTTCAACCCTAAGTTTTATATATTAGAAAGCTCCGCCTCTTTAGTCCTGTTCCTTCAGCTGATAGGAGTCATGTGAGAGGCAGGGAGGAGAGGAAGCTTGTGATTGGCTACACGCCATGCTTTTCAAAGCCATGCTCCACATCTACAGAACAACACAACATTTACCATGGCAATGCCCCAGCTAGGGGTGGGTACCTGCGCTTGCCAGTTCGCCCCTCCAGCTGCTTCCCCCCTGAGAGAAAGAGAGAGACAGAAATAGGAGAGAAACAGAGACACAAATATTTATTTGAAGAGGACAAAAAAATATGGTGAAATAGAGACTAGGAAGTTACTTACGGTTTCTGGTTCCCCACTGCCAAATCTGAAAATACAAACACAGAAATGTAATTTTAGATTTAATCGTAAGTTAGTTGTACATTACCGCAAACAACCTTTCAGTGAACAGTTCTAAAACTAACTATTTTTTCCTAGTTTAAAGAACATTTTAAAAATCTAAAAAAACTTTTTCCACTATAAAGAACCTTTTGTGGAATTAAAAGATTCAATGGATCTTAAAGGTTCTTTTTAGGATTTTATGATTTTTAAGTGCACCACATAAATCCAGTTTATGGTAACATACTGCTGGCCATGTTGGCCATAGCTGAGTCCAGATCTCCTCCCATGGGTTTGACTGGTGAGGTGGCCCCTGCTGCCTGTGGAGCCATAGCTGGCATTAGCACATCACCCAATCCATCGAAAGCTTTAAGGGGGAGTGAAGAATAAGAGAAACATAGTGAGCTTTATTTTGAGTAATAGTAAAGAAAATGGAAATTAAACTAGCACCCCTTATACAGTGTATATATCTATGGCAACCAGTACAAGAAAGATCTTAAAAGATGAGAGCAGGAAAAAGAGAGCTAAGCGCTATCATTGACTACACTCACACAAACCCACTGACACATTAAACATTTCATCATAACATTTAGCATCGCTATAATCATTTAACAAAGTCAGGGAGTGTGGGAAATAAACAGAAGTGATTTGCCTTATTAGAAGTAAGCTATATATTTCAAGCTAAAAATGTAAATATAGTTGCTTTAAATCATCTGGATCAGTTCAGATTAATCAAATACAAAATTCTATTTGTGTGTCACTGCATGTATAATCAAGTAACAAAGGGTGAGTAATTCCCTTCATTATTTTATGCTGCTTCATAAAAGCGTATATATTGCAAAAGATTATGTTGATACATACATTTTTAGTGCATTTTCAACATATTTTCTGCTACATTCAGTACACTAAGTGCAGCAAAAAAGGTCTGCACTGCATACACGTGCAGTGTGAAATCTTTTAATATGAGCACCGAAATCAATATGCGCTACTGCTCACGCATAATTGTAAAACAAAAAATAGCCTACATTAGCTCTTACTGAGCACTGACTTAACAATATTTGCATAATATACATTTCTACTATTACTTCCTACATGTTGCATAGAATCTCACACTAGAGATCTTTGTAAAGCATCCAAACATTCATTCATTCATCCACCCATCTTCTAATCTTTCTAGCTTGGCTAGCAGTCTTTCAGTTGAATTCATTGAAGCCCTGTTCTGCAATGCAGCAATGCACTGTGGGATTGCAGCTGGTGTAGGAGCATCAGAACTCACCAGTAGCACAGGAGGAAGCAAGCAATGACCCAAGAGCCAGATGAGGGGAAAAGAGAATGGGAAAATGAAGAAAAAAAATGATAAAGGGAAATTGAAAGGAGAAATGGAAGAAGAACATGATCAGGAAGAAAAGAGTGTCGTCAAGCAGAAGAAACAGATCAGATGAGCACAAAAGAGAGTGAGAGTGAATGAGAGAAAAGAGAGCAGAATTAAGCAGCAAGGCATTGGGAAGAAGACTTTCTCAGTCCATGTAGAGCAGAGATGAACGTAAACGCCACGCATGAGAGAAACAGATGGAAACAAAACTGATCTCATCTCTACACGTCAATATCGCCACAACACAACTGAGATGTGACGTGTCTAGACTCAATATGCCACAACAGCACACAGACATCACTAAACAAACAAAAAAAAGATTAATTTGAGTTCTCAGTTATGTTTCATTGTATAAATGTGAGTATCAGAAATAAACTGGAGACTTTAGTATCTTCACAAATCTAAACAGAGATTAAGATCTCTTCTGAAACTCCACAAGAGAACAAAAATTAGATTATTTCGCAATGAAATGGAAGTAGGGTGCAGTGGATTATCGGAAAAAAGTAGGGCGGGGACTTGGTTCTATTCATTGGTTGTTGATTGGATGTTGAAATGTGGGCGTGGCAAATGAATGTGATCTTGCAGGGGCGGTGCTTAAGCAGACTATATGATTGGACATCACCAGATCACCAAAGAAAAGACTTATTTATAGCTGAACATCCAGCTTGGACATTTTGAATAAACATTACAAGTGCAAAACACTTTGTTAACGAAATACACATGAACAAACTGTTCACAATAAGGTCTATAGCACAATTTATATTTCATACTGACTTTAAGCACAAGTCTCCTTTTGCTCTCAATCTAATCTCACAGCTTTCAATGAGAAACTACTGAGATCTCATTTGTGATTTGTCTTTCCTAATGGTACGTAAAAGTACTATAGTTTCCATGCTATGGATTAAGATGGTTGTAACCATGACTGCTTTAAACACCAGACAAAGATTTGACTGCACACTCTCAGAAAAAAGGAACCAAACCTTCCAAAAGGTACTAATATGTAACAAAAAAAAGCAACCAATTAAAGGCAAGTAAGGTACAAAGACGTACCTTTTAGCTTTTGTGCCTTAGGGTACCGTCCCTGTGTACCTTTCGTTCTGAGAGTGCAATGAAAATGACACAAAGAAAAACAAAAGAAGTCACGAGGGCTGCAGGTGACATACCCGACATCAGATCTCCTCCTGCAGCTGCTGCAGCCGGGGCGGCTGGTTTGGCCTCTCCAGTGCCCGCAGATTCTGACCCATTTATGCAGCATGAGGGTAAAAAAGTTTAAAGTGAGCCAAAGCCATTACGCTGAGAAACAACCCCAGAGAGAGAGACAGAGAGAGAGTGTGTTATCACACATAAATAAAAACCAGAAATAGAAACAAACTCACACAAAAGCACACACATACACCTTATTAAAGCCTTTTGACCTGTCAGCTCAGGAAATCTTTCATAAACTGCTGCCTGGTTCTACCAACTATCAGAACAGCTTTAACAGAATCCACAGCAACCATCTGAGCATGACATGCAAATCAAACCACCAGCATGCACACTGGGTAGTTACCAACCCCCAAACAGGTCCAGATTTGCCCCGCTGTCTGGCCAGCTCATGGGGGCCGATAGAGCAGCGGCAGGAGGACGAAACACATCTGGGGCACAGAAACGAGTTTAATTGACACCTAGAGTCCTGCTTGTTTAACGTCTATTATTTGAGCAACTTTATTCAACTATGTAAACCAGAACCCAAAATGCATCAGTTTTAGGTCAGAACCAGAACCTGTTTACTTCATACAGTAGATTAAGACAGGTAAATGAGATAAAGCCCAAGGGTAAGAGTGAAAATAGAAGGTTTTCTAAGTGGGGATAATGTAACTAATGGGTCTTGGAGAAACATAAACGGAGAGATTGGAAATGATTAAGAAGTGAATGCAGGCCTTAGGGACTGAGAGAAATCAGTCTGTTGGACGGACAGTTCCTTCGGCTGCCCCAGGAGAAAAGCATATTTGGCTCACCTTGAGCAGTCAAGGACAGAATACAGAAAAAACAAAGTACAAACGAAGCTGAGTGAATGGATTCACTGTAGCGTGTACCTGCTGAAAACAGGTCTAGACTGGGGTTAGGATCTGTTTTGGGAACAGAAGATTCTGGCATGGGATCAAAAAAACCTAAAAACAAGACAACATTTATAGACATAAACAAAAATAATATTAATACACAACACAAACCAAACCAAACAAATCAAAATATAGAAAAAAGACAAAATAAACCAAATTAAAAGGTACCATATAAAAGTTCCAGTACCATGGCTAAACACATGGAAATGTGCATTTATGCTCTACAATGGCACAAATATCTTCCTTAAATTGCAAAATTTGTATTCACACTCAATTGTCTTTTAAGGGATAGTCCACCCAAAAATTAAAATTCTGCATTTCTGTCTCCTGCAGAACACTAAACAAACAGCTGACAATTGTTTATGCATTTTATGGAAGTTGATGGGTTTGGTTACCAACATTCTTCAGAATATCTTCTTTTACATTCCACAGAAAAAGGCATGCAAGTTTGGAACAACATGTGGAGGGGGACTAGATCATGACATTACTGTCATTCATGGGTGGACTTTCTCTTAAAAGCACTTGCTGAAAAACAAAATAGAAAAAATTCAAATCCAGATTTTAAGTATTAGGTCTTGCTAAATCTCTGGCCTAAGGGGGTTTACCGGCAAACAGGTCTATCGTCGGGGCTGGGGAAGCAGTGGGGGCTACAGTGTTGGTGGTGATAGAGACAGATGCCTGGACAGTAGTGGGCACCACTGAGCTAAAGAGAGAGTTTGTGTCATCTACTGGCTGCATGGAGAACAGGTCCAACTGAGGGGAATTATCAGCAGTACCAGTCGCTGGAGTGAAGGGATCTACCGGGAGAAGAGGATGAGCATTTAAAAACATCTTTCAGGCAATGATTGACTTATAATTTATCCTGTCCTGAGAATGATATTTCAGAGAAGGAGAAGCGAGAAGGAAAGTTGGAGACGGTTTTCTTGCACATCTAACACGTCTGCTTGTGGCTCCTGGAGAACAGAACTTCAATATTCAAAGACTATCGCCCTAGCAACACAGATAGCAATCTCCATGGCAACACCGATGCCAATCCAGAAAACTCAACATTGACCAGAGGAGGCCTCATTAGAAGCACAGCCTGCACAAGAGGCTCTGTGAGGTTCTTCAAACCAGTAAATAACACACTCAGAAGCAAATACACGCACTCTCTCACCCGTTATGAGCCGACATTCTCACATGAGTATGTATGCACATGAACTGTTGTCACCCACCGGTTGGCGCGGTGCTGTCGGCAGCAGGGGTGGGCGTGGTTGCTGCGGCCCCACCCTCTGCAGCAGCTGTTTCAGCCACAGGGGCCGCAAACACATCTGGAGTAGCACACACGAGGGCCGAAGGGTTGGTGTATAATAGCAAAAGAAACAGAGGAAAGTAGAAGTGGAAATAGAGAGTAGATAGTGCAGAGAAAGAGAGAAACAACAGATTCAGTGTCATGCAGAGTTTGAACGAAAAGACGTTTTGCATTTAAAAGACTTAAAACTATATATCCCAATTCAGGGGCTGCATCCTTCAAAGGCTGCATTGCAAGACCGAATGTTTGATAGTAGGGTGGGGAAGTCTGTCCCATTTCGTAGGCTTCTATAAACAGCCTCAAATTTTCCCCATCATTTTCCAGGCCACGAAGGATATAACTTCATTTTTAAAAGAGAGCATCACTTAATGAGTTTACTTAATCACTTTTGAGTTTTAACTGACTTGATTATCTAATAGCACAATTATTACAAAAAAAAAAAAAAACACTTTAAAGTGGTTCAAATTATATGATTTTGTAGGTATTTTATACTTTTTATTTTGTACATAAATGGATCAAGCTGACCATATTTAGACAGGTGGGTCATTCTTATGATGCAGCCCCTGTACTGGGACCCATTTTACTTTAATAATGTATAATGTGACATATTTCCAGAATATTCAACCATAAAAATGCAGAATGACTTGATCTTACCACTTTAAATTAAATACTTACTAAAATTCTAGAAATCTGCATTACCCACAATAGTAGCTTATAATGTTCACAAAATATCTGTTGATCAACATTTAACATTAACTCATAACCCATGCTGAAAACAAAAATGAGAGCTGTTTCAGAGGTGTTTTTTTTTTTTCTGTTTACATTTACCTGGAACTTGCTCTAGGAACGTGTATTAGAAAATAAAATGGGTCCTATTTGCAGTTGCTGAATTTAAAACTGTAAATGAAAACCTGATTATTCTTGCTGTGCAGTTTGCAAACATACACACTGGAATAATCAAATAATTATAATTCATAGATGTGAAGCTTTGATGACAAATGAATGTCACATGAAAACTGCAGAAGTGTAGCATGGAAGATGTAAAGTAGAAAAGGTAATGAAAAGCTCTGTATTTCTACTGCGGACACAAATGGTGGAGCAATGGTGACTACAGACTTCACAAATGAAGCACAAACTGTGATTTCAATCTAATCTTTCATTTTCTTCCTCTGTTTCAGAATGTGGCACAGCCTTTTCCCTCGAAAAATCTTCTTAAGGGAGAAACCTCACTACTGACCTCCGAGGAGATCCGCTGAGCCGGAGGAAGCACCGGCAGCGGAAGGAGGAGGAGCCAAAGAAACGGCTGCCTCAGCGGCTGTGGTGGTGGGCGTGGCTGAGGAGTTGGAGTCTACGGCAGGGGTTGGGTCAGGAAGGAGAGTCTCTGTAGTAAGGGAGCCTATTTCTGCATAGCCACGCCCCCAGCGGACCAATATAAACACAACGTAAATCAACAGATAACCAGGAAAGGAACCACAGAAGAAGGTAAGAGCAAAAGAGAGAGAGAAAGAGAGATTCTACTGAGCAAAGACTGAGGGATTGACACAGAGATGTTAAATGGACTTTAGGAGGCTAGGTTTGTCATACTTAGGACTGTCATACTCTATTTTCAATTCTCCAGATGAACTATAACAAATGTTTAATAAAGTGAATGAGACATTTAACACATCAAATTAGATGAAAACACTTATTTAACAAAACGAAAAGCCAATAACGCTTACCTGAGCCCAGCAGATCTGAAGTGACAGCAGCCCATAACAGAGACACAAAAAGATATTTCAGATTAGGTCAAGCATTAATTAAGAGTTTGTAATAAGGAATGTAAAACAGATGCTTTAATGTAGGAAGTTTGGGAATTAAAGGCCTGCTACCAAGGTCAGTTTTTCACAGTTTTCACAGTCTTTTCACAGTTTTTAATTTGGGTTTGTGGCAGGTTTGGTTTCGCAATGGATCAATGTGAAATTAAAACAGATCTAATTTACTTTAACACTTTTACAAAATTGTAAATAATTTATTGGATAAATCAAGTCCTACAGTTTTTTCTTGCTGGATGACCTGTTTCACTCTAAAATATGTCAAATTACTGAAGTGAAATGGGTTGTGAATGCGGTTTCATGTTTATAAGATAAATTAGTATTATAAATATTTTATGGTTTCATATTAAAGTAACCCAGTTTCAGGACGCTGGCACATATACTCCAACATCTTTGAGTCTAACCTCAGTAAAGCCATGCATCCGACTTTACATTTAAAAAAAAATAAATAAAACCAAATTATATTCAAAAGAAGACTTAAACTAAAAATTATTACTATTGCCTTGAAACTGAAAACTATAAAAAATGTTTATAATATTTTTAATAAACAAACACTAATAAAAATCACAAAACCACACAAAATGACTAAAATTGTTTAAATTAAAATAAATTAAAAAATAAAATAAATATGAATTTAAAATATGAATAAAAATTTTAATAATATATAAATTACACTAAAATAGCATTGGCCCGATTCTGTGAATTTCGAGGGCAAATACAATGCAAATCCAAAATCACAAATTTTCACTTCAGCTTAATTTCAATTAACATAAATGTCTTTTAAAAAAAAAAAATAGTTCTATGTTTACTTAACAACAACAACACTGGTTCGAGCTGCAAAGTGTATGTATTTGGATTGTACCTCCCCCAAGATGTGGGAGCAGCTGATGCTCCTGTAGAAGGTCCAGAGGAAGACAACGGGTCCAGATCCAGCAGGGAACTACGGTGAGACAGATAAACACTTTTCTAAACATATAAAAGTTGTATGTTCAGATAACATCTGTTGTTCTGATTAGCATTTAATCAGACAGGACATGAAGTCTGGTTACTTGGGTCACTCACTCGGTGGCAGTTTCGGCAGCAGCAGATGCAGCCTCAGCACGCGGCGGCTCCAAAGTGGGGACGGCACCGGCTGATTTGGCAGGAGTGGAGGTTGGAGACACATTGTTGGTGGGTGATCCCTAAAACATAACACAGAGCAACAGACTCAGCATATATGTGTGATGGTTTTGAAAAAATAAAACCATAAATGTGCCCACTTACCTTTGTGGGTGACCTGAAAGAAACAAGCAGAGACGATGAGATAAAAGTTAACAGATGATTTTATATTAAAATAATGTGACTGATGAAACTTATTAAAAAAATACTCACCCTTCCCTAAACAAACCCATTGCAGGAGGAGGAAAAGAACATAAAATAGGATTAATATTTATAGGCTTTATATTTCTTATCCAATCTTATCTTGCATGCAACATTTGATTTATAAGTACAGAGTTACTTCCCCTCTGACATTTATAGTTATTTAGAAAGAGTTCAGGGATCTCATACCCTTTCTTTCCCTCTAGACTGTTCATATGTGCCTCCAGAGATTCCAGAATACTGCTGGGAGCCTGAAAATAGCAGAATAAAGCACACACGCATATGATGAGAAAAGGAAAGCAGTGTGAAGACAGTACAAAAATCATCAGAGCATATTTGATCTCAGTATCTCCACAGCAAATTCAAACAACAAAACACCACATTAAAACCTGGTGAAAATCTTTACCCAAAGCACTCCTCACAACACCGCAAAATCAGCTCACAGCACAGACTGTGGGACAGAACTGGACTTCAGTGCATTACTTTTCTCCGCTTCTGAACAAAAGGCTAATTATGATGTGAGAGGAATTCAAGTCAAAAAAGTACAATACAGATCAAAGCAGCTTCACAATAGTAACAGGAAATTAACAGCATTAATATTGCAAATTTCTATGATTTCAGCTGTAAAGCAGCTCTACAGAGTACAATAGTTTCATTATTCAGCTCAATTCAGATTCAGTGTTGATTCTTTTCTGTCCAGTAACAGGTGTTGCAAAATTCATCAATTATGAAACAACTTCCAGCTAAAAAACAACCTCTACAATAGACAGTAGTTCAGCTCAGTTCAGTTCAGGTTTTTGTGTTCCCATCCACCATTTTCAGTGAAGTCAGATTCATATGTTCTGAACATTAACTGTCATTTAATGACACCTTTTAGGAAAGGAAAGGTAGAAGCACATCTTATATGAGTTCTTATTATTGCTCTAAAACTTCCAGCAACAGCATATGTTAAAATCGATTGTGACTAGCCTAGTCAGGATGGACTTCTCTACAAGCAGGTAAAAGCAATGCACTGAGATGCATACTGCGTCCCGTATCAGTCGCCATGGTTACCGGCTCTTCGTTGCGGCACTCTTTAAAGGGACACTCTTCATCATCTGAATCTGCCAGGTCTGCAACTACGCCAGGGTGCAAACACTGGGAATCCCCACGGGAAGGCGTTTTGATAATGACTCTCAGTTAGGATGGATGAAAAGCTCTTTGACACTCACACCAGCTTTTCTTAATTATTTTAAAAGGTTGGTGGACTCTTCCAATGCTTTAAAGTTTTATAAGCCATTTACATCAAGAAATCAATACTTGACCTGATTCTAATATTAATTAAGAGCTAGTGACACACTAACAAATGGCACATATGAAAGAACAAATGTTTGTTTTAAGATGGTGCATGGCTGACTTACATAAGAGATGTCTGGGATGTCATTCTTATCCACTCCTACTTGCTGCAACAGAAACACATTAATAATATAGTGAACTGATATTCCATACAAACATTTGACTTGAAAACATCTCTTCTGGCCTTACCTCAGCAATTTTCATGAACTCTGCAATTTT
This sequence comes from Labeo rohita, assembly GCF_022985175.1. NCBI lineage: Eukaryota > Metazoa > Chordata > Actinopteri > Cypriniformes > Cyprinidae > Labeo > Labeo rohita. Next base: position 42,737,748 of record NC_066872.1, read on the forward strand.
GGTCACCCGGGTCAGAAACTTCTTATAAATGTCCAGAGAATCCTTGCACTCAGACTTCTTCATTTTAAAATATTTCTCTGTATAATTAAAAACAGACCCATTAGTTTCAGATGTTTAAAATATTGAACGATCCAGTGCAGTTCAGAGATTGAGATAAAAAATAAATGATTGCATACCTAATAAATTGATGATGCCGTCATTATAGGAAGCAAAGAGTTTTATCAGATCCTTAAAGAGAAGCATGAATGCTGCGTTTATGATGCCGTTGTTCAAGTCTTTAGGATGAACCTGAAAAAAAAAGATGGTGGAAGGACAGAGAACAAGATGAAGCATTGTGAGCATTTAAAACAGTAATGCGAACAGTAAAATGGAGTTTGACCTTCTGTTCCTGACAAAATAATGATAAGCACATTGAAATAAATACAATCAAGTCAACAAACTGGTGCAAGACCAAAATCAGTGGTGAAACCACAATCGTTCTTCTTTTGTCTCAGACATTATGGGAGATGTTACTCACGTCAAACTCCAGCAGTGTGTCTACTTGAGTCTGAAGGGCAGGCATGGCCTTCAAGAGCTTGTCAGGAGCCATAGTCCTCATCACACCGTCAGCTCTGAGTGCACACACACGCACTACATAAGACTGATTGTTTGTTTGTCCTGAGAAACCATCCTTTTATTCTCTCTAACTTAGAGATGACATTCTCTTTGTGTTCTGTTTGTCACAGCTCTGGGAGTAAACTCTGTTTCTAACCTGTATGCTAGCAACATCATGCTATTTAAAAATGCAGACTGACATAATAAATAACAGCTTGGAGTAACTAGTGTCTAAATGTTGCCAATGTGTCCTTCTATTCCTAGAATCCATCGACATACCCCTTCTTAACTCGAGTGAAGTCGAAGGCCATCGCACGGTAAGCATATGCCTTCTCGTTTAAGTACCGTGCATATCGTCTGATGAATGTAGACATGTCATAGCCTTGGAGACAGAAAAGGAACAACTTAGTTGATATTAACAATACAAAGATCAAATTTAAAGCCATTTACTTGTATAGACAGTATAAACATGTTAATAATTAAAGGATAATGCAATTTACATGAAGTTTATGTCACACACAAATGTACAGAAACTCACCATGGGAGCCTGTTTTGTCAATAAAGTTGCTGAGATTGAACAGGGAAGTCCTTGAGGCCAAATACTGGATGAATCTCTGCAGAGAATTAAAAAGGATGCAGTATTTTAGTATTCAGTATATGTGAGTTTTAAACTTAACATTTCTTTCAACTTAACAGCCTCACCTCATTGCCGTAGATGCAGATGTGGTGGGTCGTGGTTAGAGCTTTGAAGACGACCACCCAGCTGGCATTAGTGGCTCTTTCGAATAGTGTGTCAGCCATCTGAGGGATGTTCACATTTGTCTCGTTGGTGGCTGAGATCAGATCTGCACACAAAAAAAACACACATTTACCACTACAGTGCTATGCACTGCAATGTCGATGAAGGACTTTGAAAGCTTTATGATTATTGAACCAGCAGACAGATTCTCAAGGGGGAAATTCATATCCGCAATTGCATTAAGGAAGCAAGAAACAGCCCCACGAAGATAAACAATATGACTCTGCGTTTTTTCTTGCATGTAACAACATACTGCATGAATTGGAATGCATTACGATTAGAATGACAGAAATGTTCTGTATTTGATATTTGCTTTTTGAACAAAATCAAAGGAAATTAAATGTGTGTCATGAAAATCTGGTTTGGTTTGCCAGATTCAGTTGAAATCTAACGTCTAGAAACATACTGTATATGGAGTGTGAAGGTAATCACACTTGACAGGTCTAAATAAAGTCCTTTCAAGAAATCAACCACACACAAAATACAACTGTAAAATTAACTACTTCCTGACGCAATATCAGTTTCCAGTCAAATGGAACCAAAAAAACAGAACTGAAAAATAGGTAAACACACGAAAACATGTCCACGCTAGATTTTTTTAGCATAAAAAAGAGAAAAGCCTATTTTGGAACCAGGATTATATACTCAGTAATTTAATCCCATTATTATCATCAGTGATTAGATTCTCAATACTGTAATGCAATGATTTTTTAAAACTGAAATCAAATGAAGGCATTTCTAATTTAAATAGTACATCATTATTATTTGCATTGGGAAATTCGGTGGAATACAATAAAACAGTCACAAAACAGGATTCATTTTCTGTAAGCAAAATATACTCTTTTTTTTCTTTCTTTTGATTTGGAGTGCAGCATGACCCTGAAATCTTCTTGATAGGCTTCCCAACTGAGCTTGTCTTAAATACCATATAACATTGTGCTCAGGGTGCCAAAATGTTAGTCATGGCTGCTAGAGAACACACTGCAGTGGAGTTAAGAAGCCAAGAATAGTTCAGATTAAAACACACACTGAGATACAGTGTGTTAACACTAGTGCAATATGTTGCTATGTAGCGTCATAATGTATTGGAGTATATGGCACAGCAGTACATATGTAGGTTATGAATATGTGAGCAGGTGCAGCTCATTGGGATTATGGAACTGCTCAAGATGCCATGCTTCATGTGACCGGATTACAGGCAGTGTAAATACAGACACATTGCAAACACACACATGCACAGTCATCTGCTAGGCTACATTAGTGTGAGCACATGGCTAAACAGCTACTTGGGTGTCATTTCTACTGTATATGATGCAACAACATACATATCAATCCTGCCAAATATAATATAGAAAATGCATCTAATAGTTAATATTTACAACATGGAAATAAATGCCCACGACAAACTGTCTTGCAACTTAATATACCTTAAAGGAATAGTCCACACAAAAATAAAAATTTGCTGAAAATGTACTCACCCTCTGGCCATCCAAGATATAGATGAGTTTGTTTCTTCATTAGATTTGGAGAAATGTAGCATTACATCACTTGCTCACCAATGGATCCATCAGAATAAGAGTCCAAACAGCTGATAAAAACATCACAAAAATCCACAACTACTCAACACGACTCCAGTCCATCATTTAACATCTTGTGTAGTGAAAAGCTGTGTTTGTAATAAACAAATCCATCATTAAGGTATTTTAAGTCTAAACTGTCGTTTCTGTCCATCCCCTGTCCTCTCACATTAAAATCTATCACTGGTGCTTGATCTGTGCACGTTTCAATCCTAATTCAGACGAGATGAATTTTTCACTAAAGAAAGCAATATTAAGGATAGAGGACTCATATTTTAGCCAAAAGGAATGGTTAAAATGCCTTAATGTTAATTGATGGACTATAGCAGTGTGGATTACTTGTGGATTACTGTGATGTTTTTATCAGCTTTTTGGACTTTCATTCTGACGGCACCCATTCACTGCAGAGAATCCACTAGTAAGCAAGTGATGTCATACTAAATTTCTCTGATGAAGAAACAAACTCATCTACATACTGGGTGAGTACATTTTCAGCAGATTTTCATTTTTGAGTGAATTATTCCTTTAACTCCAGGCAAAGCAAATGCAGCCTGCTTGTTTTAGAATGAAGACCCTCTTGTGGAAACTGATAGCATGTCATCATGATGTCACTCACTCACTCCTCCCCCTTCCCCAATAATCTACTTCAGTTTCCATGACAACCTCACCAACACCCCTCACGCCTTCCAATTCAACAGACAAATGCTTGTACTAGTAAGACAAAAACTCATCAAACACATTTCTTGTCACGAACACCTGACTCTACAAAAGTCAAAGGAGTTTGTTTTCTGTGCAGTGAACAGTGCACCTTTCCACAGTTGCTAAACTGTGCCAAGATGAAACTGATTTATTAATTCATGGATTTCAGGAGAGCCTAAAGTGGGCTGTGATATCAGAAAACATCTTAAGCACCATGTGTGATTCCCTGATGAATGGATTGCTGATATTCCCACACACAAGGCTTTTGATTCCTCTGCTTGCATACCAGTGTCCTCACCTTTGGCTTTGTAAATAATACATGCATGCTTTGGCTGATCGATTTATAATTCAGAAGGCCTTCTCCTGCAGGACACACAGCTCGAAGCCGACATGAAGATGCTTTGTAGCCTCTCTGTCCTGTCTAAATGCAGTTGATTTCCTCCTGTTTTCTCAGTTCCAGACAAGCCACCCACATAAAGATCTGAAGATATCTTCTGTGCTGTTTCTGTCAATTTACCTTCAGTCAGCTGCACATACACAGACACACTAAGCTCCTTATATACAATGCACCCTAAAAAGGCAGGTTTTTCATTTACAGAATTGCAGCTGGTAGTAAACAACCTCACTGAGTGCCAACCATGCATAATGTAGAGCCGTGTGCTAATTGCACGGTAAACACAGCTTCATTATTGTACGCATTGGACTGTGGTGCTGAACTGGACAGCGCCAGGTCTTAGGAATGAGGGTGAGTGCAAAATGTCTCACTTACAATCCAGGTGCTTCTTCTTGGGCGCCATCACCTCGTGCGTGGTGGCTTTGCAAACGGCACGAGCCACATCGGATCCGGTGAGCTGGTACTGCGCCGCGGCGATGCGATCCGTCAGAGTCTGTCCCGACATTTTCTCCCGGTAGCGTCGACAACCACCTCAAGAATCAACTTCAGGGGGAAGGACAGCCGAAATGCATATGATATTCGCCGACAAAAAAAGAGACGGAATCCAAGGTGGCTATCTAGAAACTGACAATGTCGATTTCTCGTTTCGGTTTCCAACCAGAGCGGCTGAATTTGCGTATTTAAACACAGAATATATATTTTCAGTTGAATTCTTTAAAAAAATATCCCTCGTTGGCGTCTAGCATGGGTTGGTTTCAGCACCCTGGATAATGCCTCTATTACGTAACGCCCTACGACGAGCTATTTTCTGGTTCTCGTGGGAAATAAATAATCAAATGAATACGTTAAACTGTCACCTTTAAATATCATATGCATTCAAAACACCATCTAACTGAAAAGACAGCGTTTTGCGTTGAATTAGTTCTTTTTGCGATTAAATTAATTAAATAAACGCATGAAAAACGAGTTGTAAAAACGCTCCGTTGATTAATCCTCTACTATAACCCTGTTCGGGATTCCGGAGCCTCGGTGATATTCGGTCGCGGTCTGTCCTTCCTGTCCGGTCGGATGATGATGGTGATGATGACGTGTCTCTTTCCAGCCTTTTCAAGGGCGGGAGTTTGAAGACAAGTATATTTTCACGTTTCAGTGCTATATTGTGTATATCTTGGATATCTTAGTTGGTTATTTTTCTGGTAATGCAGGTAACGGTCCTGCCTCGTCGGTGGTCGGTGGACCTGGTCAGGTGACGCATACCGGGCTCTTAAAGGGAAGCAGCGTCACGCTGTCACGCGCCTTTAAGGGGTCTGTGCGCGTTCACGGTTCATCTGTCTGCATTCTGCTCCCCGGGCACAGAGGTAGATTCTCTGTCACGAGCTTTCAGTGATGTTAAATAGACGGAGTCATATGATCGTGTAATGTGTAGATGATCTTCAAGTTTGTCTGAGAATGACATGTTTTGCTCAGTTTACACGTGCTCTGTGAATAGGCTACGTATTTATCCTTGCGGATCCTGAATATGCAATAGCATGATTCTCTGCATGTCTGACTAGTCTACACCTCTAGTGACTGAATGTGAAAACAGCAGCTTCATCATTTGACCACAAGGTGGAGGCAAATCAACTGTTGGTTTTTCTGCTTATAGTTTTCACTTTTAAAGTGCCACAGCGAACAGTTTAGCCCTCATAAAATGTATATAGTATACCTATTTTTCAGCGAGACAGTGTTTGTAAATCTGCCAGTAAATGCACTAATCTTTACATTTTTCCCTTTTCTAGATATTTTTCTCACATGATCGACCCTGTCATCATTGGCAGAAGCCCCAGAGGAAAAGACATAATGAATTGTGGGAAGGTGGAGTTAATGCAGATGACAGAGATGGTGCCTATGACTTCTAAATAGAGTCTACAGGTAAAGTTGAGATGTCACACACTGTCAAATGCAGAACTGTGCAACTTTTGTAATAAACATTTTGATGACTTGAAAGTTTGTAATTTAAGCATTAAATCAAAAGCTAAATTAAACACAACAGATACAACACAATTTGTCATATAAATTCACATTTTATTTGAGGTCTTCTACTAGATTATGATATATATTACTTTCTGCTGTCACCAGTGTCTGCATACTGTATAAGAGAATTTCAGATCATAAATTTGAATGAGAATTGCGTGATACCAGATATATTAAAATGTTTAGAATTCAAGAATCCAAGAATCTTGCATTTTTATTGTTTACTACTTTTGTCATTTCAGTACTGGAAAGTGCCATTCACTTTTCATCTGATCGACCCATTTCCTCACTTTCTGCTGACGCAGTTGCTTCAGAGGGTTGGCTGGGGTCATGTATCTCTTTAGTCCTGTCCTTCGGTTCCTGAAATATTCTACTACAGTGCTTGATGGTTTGCTTCAGCTCCTGCAAGTCTCTTTGTATTCCCTCCAGGATGTCAAGCTTTGACAGTTTCCTATCAATTGAGGCCAGATGTCCATGATCGTTCTCAGTGATGCCTGAACATTCACAGTTTACTGGAGTCATGCGGCTGGATTTAGGCTCGTTCATAGCCTCCTGCCACACCATCTCAAAATAGGAATCTATAAATGCCTCCAGCTCCTCAATGTTACTGTCACCCCATTGGTCAATAAGGTTCTGCGAGTTCTGTGATTGGACAAAATCCATAAAGGCTCTTTCTTTTGCAGTTTGAGCTGTGTGAGGTGTATTCCTGTGGTAATATGGAAGGAATGGCCCCCTTTCCCCCTGTGATTCGTTCCTGAATAATTGTTGTACATTCATTGGCTGCTCAGTTGGTGGAACATGGAATGCAGCAAGACAACCTGTTTCAGGCATGTCTGTCCTGTTCACACCAATCCATGGTTCATTTGGATGAAACCATTCGGAGGTGTTGAGCACCACTACTATTCCTTGATGAAAGTTTCTGGGTAATGAGGTCCTATTTAATAACTGGATACTTCTGCAGGGCAGTGCTTGATTTTCATTTGGTGAAAGGCTGGAGTCTGTGGTGGTAATTTTTAGATCACTGGATGTAGATGGAAGCATATGTTCAGAGATCTCAATCATTTGACACTCTCCTCGAATGTCAGTACGATGAATATGTGTAGAGCTTCTAAGAGGTGTCATTTCTACTTCCCCAATCTGTACCTTTCCACCGAACCTCAATTCGCCATGTACCAAAGGTCGTTGAATATTTCCTTGATTTTCTGCCTTATTTAGTATCTGTTCTAACACCATCTCCTCTATCTTCTGCATCAGTTCTGCAACCTGAGTGCTATTGTCTTTTATCTTGTTGTTGAAAACCTGGTATCTATTTCCACATTTCTCCACCAGTGTCTGAAGTGCATCTCCTTCGCTTTCAATATACTGCTCCACACTAACATCACCGAGCCAGTCTCCATGTGTGAACAACACAATGGTGCTGCTCCATGGTTTTCCTCTCAGAGCATGCAGATGGTCCTCAGCTGTTTTCAGGTGCCTTGGTGTAAAAGAGGAACTGGCATTGATAACCAGCAGGAGGATGCAGATCCCACTGGCTGAGCCAGAAATCCAGTCATGGAGAAGTTGCCTTCTGAATTCTGCGATATCTGGACACTCAGTTATCCAGCCTGGTGTGTCCATGATGTCAACTTTCGTCTTATTGAGTATAACAGTACCTCTCATGGGGTTTTGGTTGTCAGCCTCTTGTCCATTATTACCCAGAATGCAACTTGCAGATGATGTCTTGCCAGAGTGTTTGAAGCCCATGAGAAGAACTTGTATAGCTGAGGGCAACTGCACTTGATCTGTAAAGAGAAACAAAAAAGAGTTCCAGGGATAGTCATCATTTACTCACCCTCATGACATTCCAAACCAGTAAGACATCTGTCCACCTTCAGAAGATATTTTTAATGAAATTAGAGTGGTTTCTGTCCCTCTATTGAAAGACCATGTGTCCAGAACTTAGAAGATCTAAAAAGGCCTTGTGAACCTAATCCATACAAATTGAGCAATTTATACTAAGTCCAAGATGAAAACTTTATATAATGAACAGATTTAATTAAGACTTTATTTATTCATATGGAATAGTTTTAAAATGCCTTAATGATCTTTTTGGATCTTCAAGATTTGGTTGCATAGACTTTCAATAAAAGGACAAAAACCTCCCAGGTTTCATTAAAAATGTCTTAATTTGTTTCAATGATAAATGAAAGTCTTCAGATTTGATAGTTAAGTTAATTCAGACTATCATTTTGTATAATTAACTAGATGATGTTGAAAGGTTCCTGACTTACTCTTAAAAGCTCTCAAGCTTTCTCTTCGCCTCAGCACATTTTCACGCCGCAGCTTCGCCCTGGTTTCCTCTACTTGCCGTTTTCTCTTCATCTCTTTAAAAAGACTCTCATCTGTATTAAAGTGGCTTCCTGCTGTCATCTCCTCTATCTTCTTCAATAACTCTGTGATCTGGAACTTATTCCCGAGGCTTTTGTTGTTTACCACATGGTAGTGGTTTCCACATCTCTCCACGAGCCACTGAAGGGTCTTACCTTCGCTTTCAATGTACTGCTCTATGGTTATGTCGCCAAGCCAGTCGCCAAAGGTGAAAAGCACTATAGAATGATTCCAGACATCCTTACTAATGAGCTCTATGTGCTCCTCAATGGCCCTCCTGTAGATCTCTGTGAATGACCTGTCCAACCGTACCACCAAAAGGAAAGCATGAGGACCAGGTGGACACAAATACACACTCTTGGCTATTTCCTCTTTGTCAAAAGCTGAAGAATCCTGAGTAAAGTAGTTCATCCACCAGCCAGGTGTGTCTACAACTGTTACCTGTCTTCCTGCCACTGTGAATGTTTCCTTGATGCATTGGGTGGTCCGCTTCTTGGATGCAAAGCTTAGGTCACTTCCTGCTGCTAGAATGCTGTTTCCTGTTGAGCTCTTCCCTGAGCCCTTTGCTCCCAGCAAGATGAGTCTTATGTTTTGTTGATGAGATGAGTGGACTGAGGAGAGAAAGAAATAGAATGATTGCTTTTACAGTAAACTGCATACAATGCCACACTTTTGAAAATAGAGGTTCCAAAAGGATGTTTTCACAGTTTTTGGTTACCCAAAGAATGTTTTAGTGTTTTAGTGTTCTTAAAAGAACCACTTTTTCTTAGTGTGAAGAACATCTAAAGAATCTAAAGAACCTTTTTCCACTATAAAGTACCTTTTGTGGAATAGAAAGGTTCTATGGACGTTAAAGGTTCTTCCATAGATGCCAATAAAGACCCTTTTGTTTTTAAGAGTGTATCTTACTAACTCACCCTTCAAAGTAGATCTCTGTTTGTGTATCTTCACGAGTCTCTGATGAGCCTTAAGCTCCACTTCCCTTTTTCTGTCCTCTATCTCCTGTAAAATCTTTACGTCCATTTCGAAATGGTGTTGTTCGTTTTCTGCCACAATTTTGTCAATTTTCCCCATCAGTTCCATTACTGGGGTGGCATTGCATGTTTCCTGGGTATCAAGAAAGTGAAATCTGCCATTGCACTTCTCCAAGAGCCACTTGAGGGGTTTACCTGAGATCTGAACATGATCCTCAAATGATTTATTTCCTGCATTTTTGCCCTTTGTGAACAACACCATAGTGTGACTCCAAACCGCCTCACCAAGGAGTTCAAGATGTTCTTCTACAGCTCTTCTCCGCTTTTCTATGAACACAGAGTCTGTTTTCACCACAAGAAGAAAGACATGAGGCCCTGGGTGAGACATGGAGATGCTGTGTCTGATTTCCCTCCTGATCAGCTCTGGTGTGTCTTGTGCTGAGAAGTCACACCACCAACCTGGGGTATCCACCACCGTCACACTTCTCCCTTGTACCTCAGCTTTTCTTTTCAGGCATGTGGTCCGTTCATGGAGGATGAATTCCTCTTGGTTTAAGATAGCATTTCCCACTAGGGTCTTTCCAGAATTTCGACCTCCAAGAAGAATGATCCGAAGCTCGAACAGATGCTGCACATTTGCTTGATTAAGGGAGAAGTATGATAGATTTTCAGTATTTCAGATCAGAATATATAATAATTATATAATAAGCATATAACATGTTCCAAAATACATAAGCAATGTTTCTTTTTTTCTCAAGCAGTAGCAGATTAATAATTCAAGAAAAGGACAAGACTGTGAGACACAGTTAAAATGTAACCTACGACTGTAACTCACACTTCTAAATCAATAAGACACACAATATAGCACAGTAGTTTGAGAAAATGTGGCCTAAAAGATAAGAGCAAACTCAGTTTAATCCTTCCTCCTAGAATAAGTATTAATTATAGGAACATTAGTTTAATTCAGGATAATTCCATTTTTCTCCAGTCATGGCAAAATGTGTCCGAATTTGACTGAATTCACCCTAGCTGATGTTTCTGGACATCCATCAAAATAAATATAAATAAAAATAAATTAATATGCCTTTTACCAAACTCTGTAATGTTTGATTGTGATTATCTATCTCTTTTTCCCTCAACAACAGAAACCATAAATTGTAGTTAACGTGACAGTGAATATTTTTGAGCACATGTGTCAAAATGAATATAAAGAAATAAAACAACTTACCTTGGTTCTGAAAAGTTCCTTTTAAGGCCATTATGGTCATGCACGTTTTTTATTCCAGTTATCAAAATACAAAAACATTGGCTTGCATAGGAGGTTAAAAATTCCTATAATTGTTTTCATAGAGGATTATTTTAGTTATGTTTCCATTGGAAATAGACAACACTGAGTGAATCAACGTTAGGTGTGTTTTGGAATGTGTAATGTCAACCTGTTCCATGGGTCCAAAGTTTATACTGTAATAAACCAGTGAAATACCAAAATGCCACTCCCTCATATAGGACAAAGCCATATACTTTTGAAGTTGTGGTTATTTTGTGTTTAATCAGAACCCTCACCGAGGTTTTTCTATTGCCCTTTAATACTTAAATAGGAAGTTAAAAGGGAAATATGTAAGATATTGTAACATCACTATTGCATTTATTATTGATACCGTCAGGATATCATGACATCATGAATTTACTAATCAAACTGTACTTTCATCTTTGTTATCACTGTTACAGTTTTGCTACTTTTTGATTGTTTCAGAGAATATGCAAAGAGAGATTGATCACAGAGAGAAGGGCAACGTTCACGCCAGTAGAACAACAGTTAAAGCTTAAACCCGAATACCACAAACAATCAGCAAATCCTCCTCAAGCGAGTGATGAAATACAATACAAACAGAAAAACACTGATAACCTCACAGATAAGCAGCTTGATCATGTACTCCATGAGAGAGGAGATAAATCAACTGAGGGAAAATAACAAAACTCAGAAGTAATGAAGACAAGAGAAATTCCAGGAAAGGCAGCAAAGGAAGAAGTAACCACAATCTTGAGGGGAGAAACATGGAACTTTTTCTGTATCTATGAAAGACACACTTCAACGAAGTGGACAGAATGGACACTGAAGGTGAGACAACATGCAGTTATGTAGATTGATGGTTTTGTTATTAAATAACATTTTTACACCATCTTTTCCTCAAAGACAATGAAATTTGTGTCTAGTCAGCTGCAAGTAGTGTTAAGGGAGATTCTCATTCTAGGGAGCATTTGATTGGACAGCTCTGTGTACTGTAATTTCATGGGATCTTTTTCCTTTTCCTTTTTGGGAATAAAAACTTATGTTGTTGGTTCTATTTTTTTTTTTTTTTTAACTTTAAACCAAAATTCTTATCATTCTATACAAAAGCATAGTGTTTTATCTTTTAAATAGTTTAATTGTACATCGATATACATATATATTTTTTAGGTTCCTTCTAGTATAACGGCAATCTATAATAACATCGGAATAATTATCAGTTGTCTTGTTATCATTCATAACATAATTTCAAATTTGGTCATGCGCCGTTCCCGCTCCTCTTCGCGCCTGCAGAACACCGGAAATAGTCATCGCCCCATTTCCCCCTGGCGACTGTCACTTCCGTATGATCGTATTAAGCAACACGCCGCTGTGCGACACACTCACGTACCCACACTAAAGTCCAAACCGTGCTTAAAACCGGATTTATCACAGCGAAATGCATATCAAAACAGGTGAGGATCGACTTAAATATATATTTTGCTCGATGCGGTTGTTGGATAGTGAGAGTGTTTTGTAATATGGGGTTGTTTGTGCTCGTGTGGGACGGATTGTGAAATGAGACTTATGAAACTTTTGATTCTCGGTCTTTTTGATGTCACTAACATCTTTCTTTGTTATCACTTATATTTTTAATGATCTGAAATTGTGCGGAGTGGCTCTTATTTATTCCGACGTGTCGAGTTTGTTCTGCTGACCGGTGTAAAGGCGGTTGTTATGGGCGCTAAACATCCAAACACAAGCGGCCTGCTGTTAGCGTTAGCAATCCCAGCACGCTTAAACCTTTAAATGTATTTAATGATATTTTGACTCGTGTTTAACGATATAATAACGAGTTAAAATTACAAACACGTTAATTTTGTTCATTTAGACTATAAAAATGCGTGCCAATTTCTAAGCTTTGTGTCGTTTCCATACTGGTGTAAGATGCGTGAATACAAGAGGGCGCTGAAATTAGTGATCTGTAATGAGATGTGTTATTAATAAATGTTTGAGTAGGAGATTTTTTTTTTTTACAGATCCGTCCTAGTTCTCCCATTCGGCCTCTCTGAGTCTGCAGATGTGAATGAGGCGCGACTAGAAATTTCCAGTTACATCTTGCTATGGCTCATTGACTCAAGACCTCGTTGCTTTGCTTGGGGCATTTGTATGCATTCCCGTCTGCATATATCTAGTATATCTCTATCTATCTAATGGCTGGTTATGCAAGAATCATCATCAGATGACATTGAAAGACCCTATTTAAGGATCTCAGTGCAGCGTTAAAATACTAATTGTCATTTGTAAATCTTTACCAATCTTTGCCACTCCTTCAGACTACTAGGTTTTATCCATTTGTCAGCGAGAAGTTTTTAATAATTTAAAATATAATACAATTTTGTATGACCACTTGATGTACTTATTTTGATAATTACATGTCAGAATAAGCAAGTTGTTTCACATTTAGAAAAATGTTGCGCTAAATGACGACGGAACATTGTTAAACATCACATGTTGACATTTTGTTTTCACAAAAGTTAACTGAAACATTAAAAGCAGACACCTTACTTGCATGTAATATGCTTTCTGTGTATGTAAAATCACTTAGGCAATGTTTTTATTCAGAAAATTCTATATTGTGCATGTTTTATGATTGAATAATTGAAATAATCAGATTTTTTTCATTAGGTACTTGGGAGTCAAACAATGCAGTGTGCGAGTCCGACCCCTTGTGTGATCCGGCCGTTCTAGTGTCACCCCCTAAACCCGAACCACAGATCCGAAACCGTCGCCTCTCCCCCGGCTCTGGCAGCTGTGGTGGGGGAGGAGGGGGCTGTTCCTCTGGGATGGATAAACGTCAGGCCTCGCCGAGTAGCCTGGAAGGTTCTCTGAATGGGGTGGGTCACACCCAGACCTTCACGTCGAGAGAACGGCGCATTTCAAATAAATCAAGAAGCTTTCGCCGTGATGGCCCGAGAGCGGGGCCACGTTCGGATGAGAGACACTCCAGAACCGGTCAGAAGGAACGATGGGTAGACAACAGCCTGTCTTTGCTCAAACCTCCACCTGCTTTTCCAGTGAAAGACAGTCCCGCCAAACTGCAGCCGGCCGTCAGCTATGCCTCCAAGGTGAAGGCAGGGGGAGGTTCTGTTGGGGCGGCCGAAGAGCCCCCTGGTATCGGGGTTTTGCTGCAGAACCAGTGGGGACTTAGCTTCATCAGTGATGGCCCAGAGGCAGATGTTCCCCAGGAGAAGAGTCCGGTTCTCCACCCGGTTGCTGGAGAGGTTACTGTAAAACCGGCCCATGTCTCTTCAGAGTATCTGCCCGGTCAGGTCACAAGAGGCTCAGAGAGTTCAGAGGAGCTGCTGCTTAGCTGTCGCCATTTGGAGGAAGCATTGGAGTATCACACACAAGGTAAGGTGATGCATTTAAAGTTGCAAAAGGCATTCTGGTTTGTCTTTCTTATCTCACTGTAATTGTTTTTGATCCGCAGAATGGAAAGCAATATTATGGAGACAAAAACAAGGTTGGTGTCTGTCTATTTTTTTAATCTCCATTAGGGCTACATGATATTTGACATGGTGATTGTCAAATCACAGAGACTGCTTTTAATGAAATATATGCACCGCCCATGAAGCAGTGCTTCAGCATCTCAGGCTCTGTTCATTTATGGAGAATCGAGCCGATCTGAGAAAATGCCAGACTATGAGCTGCCCGCATGCTATGAGCTTTATTTCTGTCAAAATAAAAGCTTTAATGTTTGAAAATGAAGGAATTAATACATAAATATTTGTATTGTAATTTAATTTTTTTTTGTTAAATTTTTACATTTCAGTATTACACTAAATGTCTTATTTTAAAATTTTCATAATCATAATAACATGTATTTTATATTTATGTTCTTTTGAATTGGTTAAAAACAGTGGTAGTGTTCCCTATGAAAATTTAAGTGAACTGTTCATTTTTGTAGGTTTGAGTTAGTCCTTGTAAAGAATAAACAAGTGTGAACAAAAAAAAAATCCCAATATTCAGATCTAAAAGAATAATTGATGCACACAAAGCATTTTCCGCTTTAAAAAAAATCACCTCACTCACAATCATTCTGTAAAGATTTGTTCAAGTCATCTGGTGAACTTTTTTTTTTTTATATTGGCTACTAAATTACATATAGCAATGTCAGTTTTTTTTTCCAATATCATGTAGCCCTAATATCCATTAAATGAGATTAATGACTATTTTTAGACTGTTTTGACTATTTTAACAAACTTGCTTTGTTTTTCAGACCCTGCAAAGGTTGTTTGGTACAAGAATGCCCTGGAGTCGCCAGCCTAGCACACACTAACACATCTCTACAAACACACACCCACACACACTCGAGACACACACACCCCTCACTCAGGTTCTCATCCCCTCAACGTTTCTGCCGAGACACTTTAGGACTTGTTCCCCTATGAAGATAGATGTCTTGGACTTCTCGGTTGCCTTACAACAGAGTCTGCCTCAGGCGCAGAGTCCCTCTGCATACCTCTGTCATTTTAATGGTGGAGAATCGTTTCTTTTAAGGAAAAAAAGCTGCAATTTTATTTCAGTGAACTGCAGTTTTACAGTTAAAAAAATCCCTTTTATTCCTCCCTTGTTCCTACTTGTGTGCGAGTGGTTAAATCAAGCACTTTCTGACCTGTAGTTGAACACGTCATCCCTTTCTCTAAAGACTGAGGTCGTTTTTAGAACCAAATCCAGAATGTCTTCATCAGTCTTCCCTCCGTGATAATCCCTTTCTTGCCACACAAATTGTTCTCATGAAGTTTACAGAGGTGCCAATGGCACGTTATGGCAGCACCTTCAAATGTCTATTGGTCTTAATGCTGTTTTTTTAATATATATATATTTCACCCAGATTGAATGTTGGTCATAAATCCTAATAGGAATCCGTTGCTGTGTATGACCTAATTTGTTTTTTTCGTTTTTTTTTTTTTTTTTTAGAAGCATACAAATAATTTACACTGGAAGATGTTCAGAGATTTAATCGAACAGTGTTGCATAATAAAAATGAATAAACTTGTTAAAATATTTCATGGTCTTTTGTTTTTTTTTACAAATCTATATGAAATGGGAATTGTGGATATTAAGTATTTCAGAAATTGATCCATCATCCATTTTCCAAATCACTTTTTTTTTTATGTAGAGTCAAGGGAGTAATTCACCCCAAAATAAAAAATGTGCTGAAAATTCTCACCATCAATCCATCTAGGATGATGAGTTTGTTTCCTCATCAGAACAGATTTGGAGAACTTCAGCATCAAATCACTTGCTTATCAGCTGTTTGGACTCTCATTCTGATGGCACCCATTTACTGCAGAGGATCCATTGGTGAGCAAGTGATGAAATGCTACATTTCTCCAAATCTGTTGTGATGAAGAAACAACCTCATCTTTTATGGCCTAAGGGTAAGTTGTTTTTAAAAAAAATTCTTTTATACTTTTATACAGCACTTCACCACATCATAAGTAATCAAACGATTTGAGACTTTAGGTCACTGGGTATTTTTTATTCAGTGTTTTTACAAAAATATTAGACAATTCTGTCTAACTGGGTTATAAATCTTTTCTGTCCCTGATATAAAAATGAGTATTGCATGAGGATGAATAATAGGATCAAGGAGTTAAAACGACATTTAGTGCCACTGAAAGTCTTAAATAACCAGATCCAAACATCAGTCCCTCCATGTGACCTCCACTTCATCTGTTCTGTACCTAAAAAAACCACAATAGACCATTATTGAATAATGTCACACAAGAAAAACACTTCTTATCTTGCGTCTATATTTAATCTCGGCATGCAATGGAAAATCAGCAGGCTAATGATAAAATAGCATTGTTATCTGTGATAGGAATGTGCACAAAGCAAAATGTTTTATTAAATAAATAGTTCACCCAAAAATCAAAGCAGTTCAAGACTGTTTGAAACAAATATTTAAGATGATTTTGATGTGGAAGGGCAACAGGGGATGGACTTTTTCACTGGAGGAAGCATTATTACAAATTATTTACAACACAGAGGATGCATTGGTGAGCAAGTGATGTAATGACAAATTTCTCCAAATCTGTTCCAGTGATTTTGATGGCTATATGTGAAGTTGTTTACCTTTGTGTAATCCAGGAGTCTGACAGCTCTGTGGCGTGACCCGCGCGGAACATTTCCCATCCGGCCTGTGCAATCATTGCTCCATTATCTATACAAAACCTACGATATCACATGAAGAGAGTTTATAAGCATTGACGTGGGCAGTCATGAGTTTTTTCAGCAGTGACATCTGAAAAGCCAGCCATGTTTCTCACCTCTCATCTGTGGCAAAAAGTCGAGCTCCTCTCTCCTTACACATGACCCCCATCATCTCCTGCAGACGCAGGTTACCTGCAAAAGAGCGCACGTTTAGATGCTGACAAAACTGCAATACAGAGACCCAGTCTTTGCTATGAAACAAATGAGGATAAAAACTCTTACAGCCGACTCCACCGACGATCAGAACCTCCTGAGAGCCACAGTGAGCCATGGCTCTTTCTGTGATTTCCACCAGCATAGCAAACAAAGTCTCCTGTCAATCGTGCTATTTTTAGTCACTTTTTTAAAATCACAAATGAATGCGAGTCTTATTGGAAGCATAGTGAGCACAGGTTCAAGTACGTACTTGTAGGGAGAAACACAAATCCTCAGGCGTACACTGATCTGTAGTCAACAGTTTGTGAGCAGCATCCTGCATGTTAAAGTACTTATTAAAATTGAAAAAAAGTGGAAACAGAATTTAAAGACATCTCCAAGTCATTTGTCTCACCTCTATATAGGACAAAATTCCTGAAAATGACACATCCATACCCTTTACTGTATACGGTAGCTCTATATACTTTTTGCCCCTGAAGAATGAATATACATATTAACGTAAATCAAACAAATGCTTTTACACAAATTAGATATTTAAATGTTAAAGCACATGGAAACTCACTTCTTTGCCATCTGTTCAATGTTGTAACCAGGACTGGGATCATTTGATATCTGTGGATACAGGTAAAAAAAAGTAATCTTAAAATTACATCCTCTACAGAAAAAATAAAAATACAGAAACATATGAGGTTCTATAAATGTACTGCTTAATTTTCTTATTAACTTATTTTTAATCACTGACCTTGATGACTCTGGCAAACCGGTCCAGGCAGTTTCCCACAGCAATATCAATAGTTTCTCCAAATATTCTGTAGCGTCGTTCCGAATATGCAATAACCTGAAATGTGAGAATGCCAATATAATTCTTTCAAGAATATTGATATGTCTGCTCTTGATATCATAGTACACCTGTTTGTAAAAAAACAATATTAGATCTAAATGTTATCTAATCTTCACTCTTCAATTTATACCTGAGTATTTCCTCCGCTCACATACAGAACAGTGGGGTTTTGGGCATTGGTGATCAAACGGCCCATTTCTATGTGCCCAATACAGTGGTTCACCCCCAACAGGGGCTTTCCCCACAACTGGGCGACTGTCCTGGCCACAATCGCCACTGTCACCAGAGGAGCCCCCATTCCAGGCCCTGTACAACAGGACATATCTGATAAATGGAGTAGTGTGGAAAAATGCACAGTGTACTACAGGTAAGCAACAAATATTCACCTTTAGTGTATGCCACACAGTCAATATCTGCAGCTTTCAGCCCTGCTTCATCGAGTGCCTCCTGGAGGACAGTGAGAATCACACTACGATGGTGTTTGGCCGTCTCACCAGGTAGGAACCCTAAGAAGATCATGAGAGAGCAATATAAAAATAGTACTATGACAATGTGCATTACAAGTTGTGATGATTATTCACTGAGCTCACCTTGGCCAGGTGGGGTGATGTAAGTACGCCTGGGGTTTGACAGAACTTCCCCATCTCTGATGATACCAACACCAATCTTATTAGCACTGCCCTCAAATCCAATCACCACAGTCATGGTTTCTGCTGGGAGAATGAAACAACAATCATTTGATGAAAATACCCAAAATACTACAACACTATTAGACAATGTCTACCATTTTTCCCTCAAAAATTGTCTTAATGTCAATATGTCTGGCTGTCAGATCTACTACACATGCTGCAGGATAAAACATTCTGATCATTAATAATTAGATTTATGGATTAAATTGTTAAATTATCGGGATTGTCATGTTTTAGGTTAATTATAATAATTCATATACTAATAAATACATTTTGATTTATGTCTTATTTTCACCAGCTCCTCCACACTTACCGCACACTCGTTGGTTGTAGGACCATAACAACAGCTAATATGACTTTTACTAAATGCCTGGATAAAATTGATGGGAATATTCGCGTTAGCAAAATGTTAAAATTATAGAAATATATTTAAAGCTGATATTTGACAATGATTTGATATACAAGTGATAAATGCGAATTTAAAAAAAAAAAAAGTTTTAAAACAGCAGTTTTAGTCAGGCAATAACTCGGACACCACTTAATGGGGAAGCGTGCGCCTCATGCACACTGCAGAAAGCTTCGGGTTCCCGTTCGTGTAGAGAGGTTCATAGTTCTGCACAGATTGAGGTTTCATTTTAAACTCAACTAACGATTAAAGTGTTAGGTAAGAAAGAGCTATTGGTTCATAATGAAATGCACATTTATATTTAATGAATTTTCTACGCGGTCGATATAAATGTGTCTGTTATAAACGCAGAGCGTGCGAGCCATTTTATTCTTATTGTTTCATTCATTCAGGCCGCACTTTTGGCTAACTTACAGACTTGGCTAATATATATTCATTCGTTGTTACAGCATACTGCAAGCACATGCGTTTTGGTTTATGCAGTTCACGCATTTTCTGTAAGTGATTTAATCACTTGTGTGCGAGCTAAATAAGTTAAACAGCCTTTGTTGCGAGATGTTTGCAGCGCCGGATGCATTCACACATTCCATTGCGCATGTCCTCTCTTGTAGGTGTTCGTCTGTGTGCTGTCAGTTTCTTACGTGTGTGTGGTGTTAAAACAACTGTAAGCATGCCTAAAAGAGCCAAGAAGAACGAGGAAGCTGTGGATGGGGAGACTGGCAATGGAGCTGGTACAGTGTTTTCATACTTTTTACATAAGAAGAAGAGTTTGCATCCGTACATACTGCATCAAATAACATTGAGCTTTCTGTTACAGAACCTGCAAAGAAAGAGAAAAAGGGGAAAGAGCCAGAAGCCCCAATTCTGTATGAAGATCCTCCGGATAAGACAACCAGTAAGGATGGCCGCGCGGCCAACATGAAGATCACCTCCTGGAATGTGGACGGCCTGCGTGCGTGGGTCAAAAAGAACGGCCTTGATGTAAGAACTCTATGTACAATACCTTGATTGTGTTTTACATGGGTTGCTTGAACCTTCTTGAACATTTTGTATTTGTGTGCGAGTCTATGTCAGATTGGTAGAGACATACTCTTTTCCATGTCTTTGTTGTTTTCTTTGCAGTGGGTGCGTAAGGAGGATCCAGATGTGTTGTGTCTGCAGGAAACCAAGTGCGCTGAGAAAGCGCTGCCATCTGAGATCACTGACATGCCTGAGTATCCGCACAAGTACTGGGCTGGATCAGAGGATAAGGAGGGTTACAGTGGAGTGGCCATGCTCTGCAAGACTGAACCCCTCAATGTCACCTATGGTATTGGTAAGTGTAATTTATTTTTTCCATATTTATGCAGATTTCAATATTGTATGACCCATGTGAATTGCATAATCTTTATAAATGCAACAGCTGTGAGTTTGTTTTTGCTTATGGTGTGCAATGCACACAACCATCTTTCCAAATTTGTAATCAGAATCGTTTTGATAGTAGATCTCCCTGCAGTTTTCTGACAAAATAAAAGCACTATAGTTTAATCTTTCAAATGTTTGATTATTAATTTTTATGATGACTTTATTTTATAATAATAATAATAGTTTAATTATAGTATTTTGTTGTTGGTGGTGGTAGTAGTAGTAGTAATAAATACTTTATTTAAACTTTTGTTGTTTACAGTATTGCAAGTCATATATTTCTTTATTGATTTCATTCTTATAATTTAAATAATTAAATTCTTAAAGTAAAAACTACTACTAATAATAATGTTATTATAATATAGCCTTACTGAATGGGGACAATTTTTTTTTATTGTAATGTTTATCAGTTATTATTGTTGTGATTTTTATTTATTTTTTTTATTTTACAGTAAAGTAGTATTATTGCAATAGTAATTCTTGTTTACTGATTAATTTCTTATTTAAATCAAATTTTTGTTATTATTATAGTCATTTTGATCTGTTGATCAGTTGCTATTCTTTTCATGGAAATGCACTGCTAAAAAATATAAAATATTAGATTTTTAAATGTCATCTAATTTTCTCCCCTCTGTCCAAAGTCCAAATGTTGAAATTTCTGCAAATTTAAAATCTTTTTCTGCTTTAATATAGGTAAAGAGGAACATGATAAAGAGGGCCGGGTTATCACTGCTGAGTTTCCATCTTTCTTCCTGGTCACGGCATATGTGCCCAATGCCAGCCGTGGTCTGGTGCGACTTGACTACCGCAAGACCTGGGATGTGGATTTCCGGGCCTACCTGAGCGGCTTGGATCAGCGCAAACCCCTGGTGCTGTGTGGAGATCTGAATGTGGCCCACCAAGAGATTGATCTCAAAAACCCCAAGGGTAACCGTAAGAACGCAGGCTTCACCCCCGAGGAACGTGAGGGCTTCACCAAACTTCTCGAAGCCGGTTTTACCGACAGTTTCCGGGAGCTGTATCCGGAACAAGCCTATGCCTACACCTTCTGGACCTACATGATGAACTCTCGAGCCAAAAACGTCGGCTGGCGTTTGGACTACTTTGTGCTGTCATCTGCCTTGCTCCCAGGTCTGTGTGACAGCAAGATCCGAAACACAGCCATGGGAAGTGACCACTGTCCTATTACCCTGTATTTGGCCGTGTAGATCAAGTTTCTTAGGCCCACAACCATTTCAGTTCTATATACATCTGCATAGACACAGAAGAGTCGAGTCTTGTTAGTTTTAGATTAGTATTACCTTTCTAAAAACCAAATACAGGTCCACG
Source organism: Labeo rohita (assembly GCF_022985175.1). Classification (NCBI taxonomy): domain Eukaryota; kingdom Metazoa; phylum Chordata; class Actinopteri; order Cypriniformes; family Cyprinidae; genus Labeo; species Labeo rohita. The sequence continues at coordinate 42,759,539 of NC_066872.1, forward strand.
TATGAGAATATGTGTGGTGCAGACACGCATTGAAAAGAGTTGTGGTTAAATTGTTTTGCTGCTTTGGTTCAGCCTGCTGTTATCGGTCATGTTAAATCAGATTTTGACACTAAAAATCACTGAAAATCCTCATCCCACTTTATATTTGCAAAGTTTAAAAAAAAACAAAAAAAAAACATTCAGACTGTTATCGAAATGACAAACCCTGCCAAACTACTGTAATAAACATTGTCTTAGTGTTGATTATAGCAAAATGATTTGAAGCTTGTAAAATACCTTGACCTGCAAAGATATATGATGTGTCTGATTTGTATGAAGTTAAAGTTCTTTGGATTTTGTCTTTGGTGCTATCTTAACCTTTTGATTTTACATTACTCTCAACTTAGTAAAGTTAGTGGTAGTTAAATGTTACATATGCCATATATTAGTTTCAAAAGACCAATGATTTTGCTTATGTGCTGTTTTTTCCATAGTGTGTGTGTCTGTAGCCATATTTTCAGGTTTTGAAATAAAGTAGTTTATAAAAAATAAGTCTCTGGTCTTCTTAGTTAGACTGTATAATTCTAAGTAACAAACATGTTTTAAGCATTATGCTGTTCTTAAAATGTACAACTGAAAAAGAAGCTGATGAGAATGCATATGTTGAGCGGTCATATGTACACATTTTGAAACGGTTAAAATAGTTTCGTTTTTAACAATAACGTACAAAACAACAAAAATGTGATTCTGTAGTCCAAACTGCTCAAAAGAAGTGCGTCAATGTTCTATTATTTGTTTTACATTTACACAAACAACAAAATGATCTAAATTGCACACGAAATTATTAATGACATGTCGAAGATTCATGAACGTCAATTACGTAACACGACGTTCGCCAATGGCGGGCGTTGGTATGGTGGCTTATGAATATTAATAAGAGCACGCGATCGAAACTCCCGGAAGGTTACCAAAGCAACGTTGGCTTGACTAAATTAAATATTCATGAGCTAAATTCACGACCACGTCCTTCATAATAAAAGTCGCCTTTTTTGACCAATTTTCTAAAATATGAATCCATAATGTTTCTGGACCCCCTGCCCCAGACCAGCCTAGATTAAACCACATTGACAGTAAAACGCATACAAAACAACAGCGAGAGGAAATAATGGTTTGGGAGCTGGGTTTGTGAGATGGCCTCGCAAAACTAGTATAATGTGGTTTTGCACCACCAGAGGGAGAACTCGAATTACACTGTAGACCAGACCAAAGCGGATTAGACCGGAATCTGTGTCGCTCAGTCCAGTGTTTTGAAACGAACGAAATGGACAGGTGGAAAGCGCCTCGAAATTAAAAAGTATCCTGTCTGATAACGCTTTTCTTCTGAATTATAAAACACAGCTGTTGAAAATATTAATTTCGGGATTGTTTAAACTTGACTGAAGTTGTAAACAATGGAAGCGCTTTGGACCAGGAGAATTGAAGGTGAGTAATTTATCTTTCCTCTTTGTTTTTTTCATTTTTGTAAAATACAACACAATAAATTAGCATGTTAAAGCATATTAAAGTGAAAGCAATGTAATGAATTCATTTTCATTTTCACGATTAGACCGCAACTTCCTTTTAGCACATTTGTATATGTTCCAGTAATGTATTTGGATTCATTTCATTTCTAAGGATTTTCAGAACACAATGCAATTACTAGATATGCTCATTTAAATCCCGAATGTAAAGTCACAGCTGATTAATACACATGCATATGCTGCCTCTCATTGCATGTGTTTCCTATTTGTCTTGTTTTTATATCAGACCCTCTTTCATTGATGAGTTTTATCATTCCACCGTCGAGGTTACTGTTTGCAGCCATGTGGCAGGTGACTGAACAGAGACAGGTAAAGCACTATGGGATGCTGGAGGAGTTTGTAACTATGGTGACAGAGACTGTGCCAGAGCTTCTGAATTACAATCAAAGAACCCAGCTGATACTTGGCTTAAGAGCAAGGGTAAGGAGCGTCGCGGTACACAAAACAGCTAATATTTAGGAACCACCATGAAAAGGTTTGGGCTTTCCAAGAGAGCATTGGTTTCAGTATTGTATTTCTTACTTTTCACAGCATCTTCTGGAGTTGTGTCGTGGCAAACATCAGATTGACCTGGAAGATATCCAGCCTCACCTGGATCGAGTCCGTGCTCTACGTGTCAGTGAGGTCAAATCATATTTAGAACCCCATTTGGAGGTTGTTGCAACATCACGCTTGTACTTACGTAAAATTCAAGCATATTTTAAATAGACTTTATATGTTATAGGCGGTTGATGAAGACATGGAGGAATCTGATGCCTGTTTCTTAGACCTCATTCAGACCCTTATTAGCAACCCTGAAAAGAGAGAAAAATTCTTCCAGGTTACAAACACATAATCACGCTCACACCACTTTGTTTGTCTGTTTTTGTTGTTTTTGTTTCTGTGCCTTTAAATAAATTAACATTATTCCCAACCCTGTGTAATTAATAGAACATTTTCCCAGAAGAATACGGCCCCAAATTTGACAAAAATCTACACACACTCATGGAAGAGTTCCTCTTGCAGTTTGATCTGATGATGTCAGTCCCAGACCTTTCACAGGTACATCAGTAAACATAAAGTGTAAACGTAAAACTGAACGCTGTTACTGTATTATTTCTATTACAGTTGGTCTGATTTTGTTTCTCAGACAGTTTCTTGGCTCAGGAACTGCCCGTCTCTTCTGAACAAATGTCTTCATTCAGTTTCGGTGCCAAAGGAGATGAAGACCCTGCTTGAACATCACAGAGCTAATGGAAATCTTCAGGACGATGGTAGAAGTTTTTACGTTAAATTACGCCATATACATGTGAATGGTTCTATCAGATGCTTTTATGTTGTGTGAATACAAGATGAAGTTTTGACTCTCTCAGTCAGTTGAATCTGTGTTTGTGAAGATGTGAGCCAGACAGCTTATACAATCAGAATGACAAAAGAACAGTTTCACCAACGAAACCTGAATTACAAAAGGATAGTTTCGCTAGGGATAACCATTTGGGAAGTCTTAAAGGAATAGTTCACAAAGAAATGAAAATTTGCTGAAAATGTACTTACCCTCAGGCCACCCAAGATGAGTTAATTACTTCATCAGAACAGATTTGGAGAAATTTAGAGTTACTGCAGTGAATGGGTGCCATCAAAATGAGATTCCAAACAGCTAATAAAAACATCACAATAATTTACAAGTAATTTACACCGCTACAGTACATCAGTTATCATCATATGAAGTAAAAAGTGGTGTGTTGGTCAGAAACAAATCCGTAATTATGGCGTTTTTAACTTTAAGCCATTGCATCTGGCCAAAATACCAGTCCATAATCTATAATAACACTTTCTAGTTGTCATCATATAACCATAATGAACTCAGCTACTCTTCAGCGAAATGGCAACCACAAAAACCTCAACGACAGAAACATAAGTAAACATTAAAAAGGCATAAAATAACACTTAATTAAACTAGCAGCAAATATCATTTTGCTACACAGACATCATCAGTTAATTACTTCCCCCACAAGCACTCATCAATTGTTAATTTGATGTTTAATTTGTCTTTTGGTCTTTCTCTCTTGCAGAGTCTGTTCACTCTGCTCATAACAGCTGTACGTTTTCATCTCAGTCTCTCCCTCCGCTGGTACGAGTTGTCATTTCCAGCGATCACACAGAATCCGGTGACCCATCTGAATCAGGAGCCGATGTAGATGGTCATGACAAAGACGATTGCCACACTTCTAAAATCTTGTCTGATCCTGATATGCCTGGCTGGACGGCTAAAAAGAGAAAATTCAAAGTAGAAGCAGAGGAGAGAGAGGATGAAGAGAATGATGATGATGATCAGAACTGGCCAGTCACAGGTGCTGGATCTGTAAGAAAGAGGAGCAGTTATGTTGACAGCTCTTTTGGTGAAGACCTGAATCACACACACACCAAAAAATCCTCAAAAAAGTCCTCTAAAAAGAAAAGAGACGAAAGTGCAGACTTGTCCAGAGAATTCACATTTATTAACCATTTGGGTGCATATACAGGTCAGTTCATGTAATCTTTTTTATTTTCATTATTGACTTTAATTTAAGCAACTGAGCAGGTTTAAACTCTTTTCTGCTTCATTTACTCAGAAGAGTCTTCCTATCAGACCTCTGATGCTTCAAAAGTCCCTTGGTCAGAGGAAGAAACATTCGGCCTCATTGACATATGGGGGAAAGACAGCGTTCAGCGGAGTCTAAAAGACTGTGCCCGCAACCGACACATTTTCAACCTCATCTCTAAGAAGATGTTCGAGAGAGGCTTTACCAGAACAGCAGAGCAGTGTCACACCAGGATAAAACGTTTGAAAATGAGCTTTCGTCAGTGCCATGAAAACATGTGAGTTAAAGCTTGCATTTGCAGTGAATACGAAATCAAAATAGACTAATTTTGGTTTTATTGTTATTATTGTGAACATCATTTAATGTTGACTTTAAAGAAATATTTTAGGGCCATCAGTTTTGCACCAAATAACTTTATGTATAGTTAAAAAATGATCCATCATTTTACAAAACATTTACATGACATTTACTAAGTTTAAAAGCTAAGTTAATAAGATTTTTTGGAAAGAAATTAAAACTTTTATTTAGTAAGGATGCATTAAAGTGACATAAAGACTAAAGAAGATAATGTTACAAACGATTTATTTTTCAAATATATGCTGTTCTTTTGAACTTTCATTTCTTACAAAAAATCCTTTTAAAAATGTGTCACGGTTTCCACAAAAAATATCACACTTTCCACAAAAAATATCAAGCAGCACGACTGTTTTCAACACTGATAACAATAAGAAATGTTTCTTGAGCAGCAAATCAACATATTAGCATGAATTCTGAAGGATCATGTGACACTAAGGACTGAAGTAATGCTGAAAATTTAGATTTGTATTACATTTTAAAATAGATTAAAATATAAGTTGTACCCGTATTTCATAATAATACTGTTTTAATTATATTTTTGATAAATGCAACCCTACTGACCCCAAAATTTTGAACAGTAGTTTATATGAAACTTTGAAATGTGAAACAGATTTCTTTCTGGTAAAACTGGTTTCTTTCCTTTGACTGTAAATGAACTGAACGTGTGTTTGTTTGGCAGTGTGAAAGGAGAAAAACCGGAATGGAAGTTCTATAATGTATTGGAAAAAATTCTGTGCCGTAAAGAATCTACGGAACAGGAAGACACTATTACTGACATCAGCATTCATGAAGAGTCCTCAGGACAGCAGGCAGAAGATGACACTGACTGGGATGTTCTTGGTCACGTCGGACTAGAGGGTACTCAGATTTTCTGGACATATTCTATGAACAATTTAAGACTTCCCTGTTGAAAAAAACATGTGCTGTTAGGTATGTTTTGAAGCATGGTTTAAGCTGGTTCTTAGCTGGTCATGTGCTAGTCCTAAGCTGGTCTTAGCAACTCCTGCACAGGACCAGAACATGACCAGCTTAAACCAGCTCAAACCAGCAGCCATGCTTCAAAACATACCTAACCAGAATATGCTGGATTTTTCACTAGGGTTGCTATAATTGTTAACTAAATTTTCATTTACACCCTCTCAAGGCACCAGGAATATCCCATGGACAGACCAGGAGACGCAAACCCTCATCAGGATCTGGGGAGAGGACAAAACCCAGCGAGAGCTGAGAGGGGTTCTCCAGAACGGACACATCTTTGCCATGATATCAAAAAAGATGGCCGCTCACGGCTACATCCGAACAGCGGAGCAGTGTCAGAGTAGAGTGAAAAGATTGAAGCTGTGCTTCAAACAGGCTTATGAGAGTAAACAGTAAGCTCTTTAACAACTTTGACATCTTCATTATTAAAAATTTCCTACTGCAATACAAGCGAACCCATCTGAGAAACTTGTGAATATGATTCTATGAACTGTTGTATTATTTTAAATAACTGAACATGGTATTCTTGATTCTTTTTGCAGGATTGAGGGCAAAGAGCCAGTTGAATTTAAATTCTATAAACAGATGGAGAGAATTATGGCTAATGAAGAGCCATGCTCATCACAGATCAAAGAGGAGGAGTCAACAGACATGGAATATCAGGTGTACAAATACCAGGAAATAGGTTTGTTTCTGTCATCCATGTAAGCTATTGTTTTGTATTACTATACTGTACAAAGGTTTGGGGTCAGTATTTTGAAAGAAATATTTTTTTTTTAATTATCAAGGATGCTTTAAATCGGAAGTGACAGTTAATACATTTATAATGTTACAAAAGATTTCTATTTCAAATGAATGCTGCTCTTTTAGACTTTATATTAATCAAAAATCCTGAAAAAAGTCACAGTTTCCACAAAAATATGAGAGAATCTTGTGACACTGAGACTGGAGTAATGGTGCTGAAAATTCAGCTTTGCATCACAGGAACAAATTACATTTTAAAATATATTACAAGAGAAAGCAGTTATTGAAAATGGTATATAATATTTGGTAATAATATTTCACAGTTTGATCAAAAACACAGAAACATTAAAAATTCATACCAACCCCAAACTTTTTAAAATGAAACATGAGGACATACTAGCCATTTCTTTTAACATGTATGGGGATTCGTCCATTTTTAAGTGTCTAATATTTTCACTGTGTCACTGTGTAATGTCCTCTTATCATCACCCAACACAGAAACAGCAATGAACTGCATGGACGATAGAAAGAAGGTTGCCTGGTCTGATGCCGAAACGCTGATTCTCCTCCAGTTATGGGGCAATGAGCAAGTCCAGCAGAATCTTCAACGCTGCCCTCACAATGGCCACATCTATTCAGAGATCTCAGAGAAGCTGAATGCCCATGGATATCTGCGCACCGCTGAGCAATGCCACACCAGAATCAAAAGACTCAAAATCAGCTACAGGCAGTGCAGGGACAGCATGAGGTAAGTGGACATATTGTGTTTGCAGCTTAAAATAAGAGTGCAGTCACATTAGCACATTATTTATGAATATGGCTCAAGCACTAAATATAGTCTTTAAAGGTTTCTGCTTGTAATTTCAGTATGCTTTGTTCTGTGCAGTTCACCTGAAGCTGAACGTGTAGAATTCAAGTTCTATGATCTGATGGAAGATATTTTTCAAAGGAATGCTTCCTCCAAAGTGTCAGGAGATAACGAACCCAACAATGGCATCAAATCAGGTATTTTTATGAAACATCCAGTTATAGTGTGGCAGATCTGAAATGTGTATTCTTTACTTTACTCACACTCTGTTTATCCAAGATGTTGATGAGTATGCTTATTGGAACAGATTTGGAGAAATTTAGCATTCCATCACTTGTTCACCAGTGGATCCTCTGCAGTAAATGGGTGCTGCCAGAATGAGAGTCTAAGCAGCTGATAAAAACAAATAATCCACATGATTTCAGTCTATGTGAAGTGAAAAAACTGTATGTTTGTAAAAAAAAAAAAAAAAAAAAAAAAAAAATCCATGGAGTTGTGTGGATTACTTGTGGATTATTGTGATGTTTTTATCAGCTGTTTGGACATTCTGATGGCACCCATTCACTACAGAGGATCCACTGGAGCGGAAGTGATGTAATGCTAAATTTCACCAAATCTGTTTTAATTTTAACATAATACATAAAATAAGAGTTTTACATTATACTATAATATTACATTATACATGTATTTTGTTTTTCCAAAATTCAGCCCAAAATAATTTTAGAAATTGTAGTAATGCCTGTTTTTGATACTCCAGTGAAAATAAAGTCTTTCCTTCTGTCAGAATCTCAGGACACCTGCAGCAGTGTGGACCAAACAACATCGTGGTCAGACTCTGAAACTGTAGCTCTAATAGACATTTGGGCAGAAGATGAGGTGCAGGAAGCCCTGAGAGGCTCTGTCCATAACATCCACGTGTTTACTGATATAGCAGAGAAACTGAACAATCAGGGATTCTTCAAAACACCAGAGCAATGCAGATGCAAGATCAAGAACCTGACAAAGAATTTCCGACAGTGTTACGAAAGGAAAAAGTGAGTTTATTTTTGCTTGTTGACACAGGCTTTACCTTTTCATCCACTTTATTTTCTTTTTATCTGAGGTTTAATAATTTCCTTCATATTTACCTCGTCTAGATGTGGCATAGAGAAAATAGATTGCAAGTACTATGATAAACTGGAGCAGGTTCTGGGTGATGAGGCCTTTTCTATGGATGTCTATGATGAAGATGATCACGATGCAGGTTTGTGACTCAGAAATTTATTCATTCATTCATTTTGTTTTGGGTAAATCTCACACTTCAACCCAAAACAATAAAATAAAATCTAAAATTTAAAATCTTACTTTCACTTTTACTTCAGACTTTTTTGTTATAATTGTAGTTAATGTTTTTCATTACTCTAATTATGTGTTTTTTTCATCTACTCGTTCTACCTCAGAATACCAGCATGCAGCCATGGTAGCCGTATCCGAATCAGGTAGGAAGATGACCTGGTCGGACCGGGAGACCCAGGCCCTGCTGGACATTTGGGGCGATGACCGCGTGCAGCACAGCCTCATGTCCTGCCCGAAAAATAGACACATATATAGATATATTTCAAAGAGAATGATGGCACTGGGTTTCAACCGAACAGGTGTGCAGTGCCACTCACGTGTAAAGAGACTCAAGTCCCAGTTTTACTACGATGGGTGAGTGAGAACCAAACTTAGCATGCTTTAAAACTGGTTACGTTACATTAACAACTAATTCTGAAAGGTCATGTTCAGAATACAATTATTGTGTATTGCTTTACCGCACAGCATACACTACAGGTCAAACGTTTAGAATAATTACAATTTTTAAAATGTCTTTAGAGGTTTCTTATGCTCAACAAAGCTAGATTTAGATCAGTGTGTATAAGCAACGTCTTAAATATGCATGCTATTCTGAGCATAAATGTATAATATTTTGAATTTTGTTTCCCCTTTTAATGTGTTTTTCAGCAGGGAGGAGTGTAAATTCTATGATCAGCTGGAACGGATTATTTTAAAAGACAGAACATCTGAAGGCCAGGACGTAAGTGAGCTGGAATCCATAACGGATTCTGATTCAGGTATCAGTCATTTCAACAGAGAAATATAATCTCCTTTTATCTCTGTATAATAAGGTCTTCATGATATGAAAATACTTGAATATAATTTGTAAAGTTTTAAGATGATGCATTTGTACTTGTGAAATGTTTGTATACCCAGACTCCATAGCGCTGTCCAAACCTCTCACTGCTGATGGGCCAAAGCTGGCATGGGGTGACAGTGAGACGCACACTCTTATATCCATCTGGGGGAGCGATGCCATTCAGGAAAGGTTGAAAGGCTGCGTCAAACGCAAGCCTGTATTCCAGCAGATCGCACTGGTTATGGCCGAGAAGGGCTACAGCAGGACAGATGAACAGTGTCGCTCCAGGATTAAAAGACTAAAGGCCAGTTACCGCCAGTGCCTTGACAATTACAGGTAAATAGATAGATAAAACAACTTTGACTTCAAAAGTGGATTATTTAAATTTGCAAATTGAATATAACAATTATATATATTTTTTGTCATTGCAACCCATAGAAATGAAGGGGAGCAGGTGGAGTGGAAGTTCTTCAAACAGCTAAACAGTATATTTGAGAAATACCCTCTAGACGATGCTGAAACCACCACGGCTCAGGAGCCAGAGGCAGCTGGGAGAAAAAACCTTAGCAGGTCTGCAAAAGCACAGAGCTCAGGTAAATCTGAACTGTAAAAATGTTTATTTTTTCTGATTTTAAAGGTGTAATTTTCACCAAAAACAACAGCAAACATAATGTGCACACATTACTGGGGTATCACAATACAAATGGAGATTAAATATATTTTATTTTAACATAGAAAATGTACATTTGTCACCTTTACTTTTAAGTGTTAATGCAAATGTACTAGGAAATATATGTTTGAAAAAAACACTTCTTGCTAATCAGCCATATTATGCTACTGCGCTTTTTTTTAGTCTGACTACGCTACATTAGTCTGGAGGGGGAGTGAGAACCACATTCTCCTGGATATCTGGGCTGAGGAATATAAACCAGATCTGAATGAGGTACTTTTGTCATGTGGACTGTGGAGGATGTTGAAAGGACACACAAAAACCTTTAATCGGCTGAATTTCAAGCATGATCATGCTGCTAAATATCCAACACTTCCACTATCAAGCAACAGAAATACAGAACCTTATTTGCACAGGTTCGCTGTATACAAAATACAGCACACAGGCACTGTTTTATGCGCATTTCTGTACACCTGAAAGACATTTGCACAATGGTGCTATTGGCATGTGGTCTCAGTTGATCAGGTTTTCATAGGGTAAATTTTAACACTGAACTTTAATTTGTCCCAGATGCTTGGCGGCTTCCATAGTGTGTGATTTGGGTGGATTTGCATAGTAAGATGAGAAATGCATTAGTCCTGAAATCAGAGGTCTGCTAAACAGTATGAGGTCCTTACAACCTCAAACTGATTCAAGTTACAGTAGATTAGAAGACACAAGTCTGAACTTGTAGCAAAACTCTTTCATTGTAACAAATAACCATTTTAGAACATAATGGAATAACTGGAGGGAATTGAGTAAATCTTTTTCTTCCTGGTGCATATTCTTTTCTAAAAAAAAAAAAAAAAAGAAACTTCCAGAAAATGGATTTACTTTATATTGTATATTTGTATCATAAAAAGAGACAAATTTGTGCTACAAGGGAAAAAAACACTGAAAAGAATTTCCATTTTGTACAAAGCATTAGCTTTCAAAGTATATTTACTAGATTTAACAAAATTTAATATATACATTATACAAATGTAAGTTACTGTTACACAGGATAATGCCAAAGCTCACTGCTCAAATCTCAATCTCTTTTTAAGAGTGTCCAATGTGTATTGGCATGAGCCAAATTAAGGATGAATTAACATCCAGTCAGAATCGGTACAGGAAATCTTTGTACAAAACACTGCATTATTCAGCGATGGAAGAGTAGACAGTATTATTGTTACAGTGAATTCATCCAATATGTTCTACATTTTTGAGGTGGACAACCATTAAAATTGTAGTTTTTTTTTTTTTTGAGTGGTTAAAGCTCACATTACTTTTGTTTTTAGGTATTTTACTGTGCAATAAACAGATTATTTATTGGTTTGTTTGTTGAAATGACTTGTCCAGCATGACTGAGATATCAAAATGACTTTGACCAACAAGTCTTTTGGATTGAAGAACTCAATTGTTGTCAACTTTAAGAAATAGCTCACCCGAAAATGAAACTCATCTGACTCAGGCCATCCGAGATTTAATTGAGTGTTTTTTTCATTGGAATTAATCCCAACGAGCTGATAAAAACATTATGACGGCACCCATTCACTGCAGAGGATTTTTTTGTGGAGCAAATTTCTCCAAAACTCATCTACATCTTGGATGGCCTGAAGGTAAATTTTCAGCAAACTTCCAGTTTCCAGTGAACTATTCCTTTAAATGCCACAAAGTACGTGAGGTTTGCATTTATGAAGTATTTCAGTGTGCAGTTCAAATTATGAGTTGCATAAAGCATGGCTTGGAAAACAAAATTATGTTTAAAGTAATGACTAGTTAATAATGTGTCAGATAATCATTGTTAAACCTGCAGATTAAGGGCTTTTGGGTTCTGGTTTCATGCGGCTACGTGTTTGGTCATAGCTCCTTCTACGATTTCCTCGTTCAGCCAGGTGAGTTCTCTCGTGCTTCTTAAGAGGCCCAGCGAACTTGAAGCTCCTCCCGCAATGAGAACATTGCCATGGCCGCTCGCCCGTGTGGCTGAGCATGTGGTTCTTAAGGTGAGACGAGTGCTTGTATGTCTTCCCACATCTTTCACATGTGAACGGCCTCTCACCTGTGTGCACACGCTCGTGTCTTTTCATGTTGCCAATCTGAGAGAAGGCTTTTCCGCAAATTTTACAGCGGAATGGACGTTCTCCGGTGTGTATGCGCAGATGGCACCTCAGCATTTCGGGTCCCGCAAACGTCTTGTTACAAAGGGTACATGGAATCTTGATTCGGGGTCTCTCATGGTTGCGCTGGTGCTTTTTCAAGTCGAACATGTAGACAAAGGACTTGCCGCAGATGGAGCAGAGATACTGGCGCTCGCCTGCATGATAACCTTTGTGTCTTCGAAGGAGGCTGGCGTAGATGAAACTCTTCCCACACTGATTACACTGATACGAGCGCTCCATGGAATGGTAGCGGACGTGAATGGACAGCTTAAATGCTGTCGGGAAGCTCTTGTCACAGTGAGGACACTGGTGCAGGTTCTCCGAGGTGTGGCATTCGCGGTGAATCTTCAAATATGAACCTTGGGAGAAGCTTTTGCCACAGATGGTGCACTTGTACGGTTTCTCACCAGTGTGCACACGGATATGCTTGATGAGGTCTGCTTTCTTGCGAAAGGTCTTGATGCACTGCATGCATTTGAAAGGTCTGGCGAGCGAGTGCGTTTTGATGTGATTGGTCAAGAAGCTGAGGCACCTGAAGCTTTTGCCACAGTCTGAACACTGAAATGGCCGCTCGCCCGTGTGAGTGCGCATGTGATTCCTCAGCAGACATTCGAAGCGAAACTCTTTGTGACACTCGGGACAGCTGTGTCTTTTCTCCTCCTGCATTGTCTGTGACTCAGAAGGAGCGGAAGTTGCCTTTTTGGAAACTGTGGCTCGAGGTGGACTGCTCTTTCTGTGGATGATGGACTTCACAGACGGTGGTCTTTCTATGACAGGAACATAGATGGTCTCCTCCCTCACAATCTCAACAGGAGTTGGAGGCAAAACTGGTAGAGAGATGCCCTTTCCAGTTAATTCTGAGATCCACTGTTCTAAACTGACTTGCCTCACATCAGACGTTTCCACTATCTCTGACTGTTCTAGGAACTGCAATTGAGTCGCCTCCTCTCCCTCGTTCTCAATCTCTGACACCACCACAGTGGAGCCGTCTGCAGTCAGGTAGATCTGTTGGACTTCACAGACACCCGAGTCTTTCTCCTCACAAAGTACCTCTTCTTGTTGTAAGCCTTCCTCTGCTTCTTCAGTGGCAGCTATTGTTGTAAACTCCTCGCTGTCAGCTAAAGGCTCAGTCTCTTCTGTGTAGCTCTGAGAGGGACTCATTATGGCGATGGCCGCATGATCAGATTCTGATTGGTTCTCTGTGCCTTCTGATTCAATAATAATTGTCTCTTGTGCAATAGAGGTGGGGGGCAAAGTTTCCTCATGTTCAATGGTAACGGCAGGCGAGACTGCTTCTTGTGCAATTGGATGAGGCAAACAAACTACTTCAGCTGTAGAAGGAATGGACACTGTAAAGACCAAAAGAGAGAGGAAAAAAAACTCAGGATGATATAGTTTTGTTTTTATAATTATTTCAGATTCCTTTCATTCAATTTTGGGGTGTCTCACTGTGTTTCAGTTATTCAACACATGCAAACAAATATGATACAGTAGCAACAGAAAGCTCACTTTCACTGATAACTCTTTGAGATTGCTCATTGTTTCTGGCATGCAGTCTTTTGGTTTTGAAGTGCTGGAGAACATCCTTGATCTCAGCTGGATCTGAGAGGGGTTGCACAATCTCTTCCATCATCGAGAGGCCGCCACAAAGGCGTGAGGCTGTCTGCGAAAGTCAGCATAAGATTTCAGATCAGCTTAACCTTTCAATTTGAAATGTTTGGTTTGCTATTGTAGATGGACAATTTTCTTCAATGCACTTTGCAATCTTTCATCGAAGACACACCTCTTTAAGGTTGGGCACTGGCAGTAGATCTTCCACTCGAGACAGGAACTCCCATGCAAGGCTCTGTAACACTGCATCATATCCTGATCCATATTCTACAGGGAAGACATGCTGAAGACAAAGAAACAGAGGTGATACATGGAAAAACATAAAACATTTTTCATGCATGCTTTATTCTTTCTCCTCATAGAATTGTTAAGAGGAAAGATGCACTAAAAGACAAGAAGGAGGTGAGCAAATCTAACCTGGATGAAATTCTCTTTCTTTTCTGTATCCTCTAAAATGCTGTGCACCATTCTGATAAATTTGTTATTAATGATCTCACTTTCCACATCTTTACACTGTAACAAATTGAAAACAAAAAAATAAATAAATAAAAACAAGACACTGATTAATTATGCAACAACCTGCTAAAATTTAATTTCTGTGTATGGTTAGTGCCGTTACAAAAACAACAATAATTACTCTATGTGTGAGATTTCGAAGAGAATCCAGATGCGCTTGAATGATCCACAGGTCTGGCATTTTATCTTTCAGACAAAGCTCCAATATCACCTAAAAAACAGTGAAATCAAACTGTGAAATATTAAATATATTTATATTAAATAAGATTTTGCTTAACTAAGATTTACCTTTTTCCGCAGGTGAAAGATCAGTTTATTAACCAGACTTCGACTCATGATGTCTGGAACAGTTTCTGTCACCAGCACCACAAATTGCTCGAATTTCCCATACTGTGTCACATTACGACGCTGAATCACCTGCCATAGAAATGCTGACATAAGCCGAAGAGGTGGCACAACCAGACGCAGTGCTGAGAGAGGGAGAGCTTGAGAGAAATAAAGACAAATATCAGAGTATTATTTATATTAAAAGATCTTAATAATTCTGATAAAAGTTAAGAGGATGCATTTAATTGTAATTTAAATTTTAAAACAAGAATTGTTTTAAAAAATTGAATGCATACACAAATTTATATGTAACATTTTTTGTCAAATTTTGTTCCATGCTACATGAAGAAATAAGGCTTATATTTGTGTTAATGCAAAGCCAAGTAATCTGTTACAGGTGGAGTGCATGTTTATATATTTAATATATTGTACATTAATCTTAGCATGCATGCTGAGACCTTTAACTACACCTAAAAATAAAAAACAAAGCAAATTAAATTAAATCTTGTTTTAATTTAACTTGTACGTAATAATATAAGTAGAGTTCTAATATAACTAGATTATAATGTATTATAAATATCATTATTCAGCATGGACACTTTTTAGAAATATTTTCAACAATAACAGAGTTACAATAATGGCAAATTAAACAAAAAAAGTTTTTTTTTTTTTACCGGGCCCTTCTTAAAAATAATATAACCAAATGTGTTTTCAGTTGTGTGGTGTATATGTGTGTGAGTAACTTTAACAGGATTGGTTGTGCTAGCTTCACTCTCTTAGCAGTTAGCTCACAAGCTAAATAAAACTCACCCGCCTCGCGACTCTCTACGTTAAGGATTTCCATTATTTACGGTCAGAATAAATCGATATTTGCCTTTTAATTAAACTCTGAGCGCCTCGTGTCACAGAATTAAACCATAATAGCGGTTAAACGCACTGGCGAACGACTGTCGTGAAGTTGACCGAAGCAACGAACAACAACGCTCAACCGGGATACCGGAAGTAGCCGGAAGTAGGTCTTTATTCCGCGCTTTTTAAGATGTTTGAACGTGCACGACACCGCATCAGGTCTGGCGGAGAACGGGTGTGCTGTCACCTGTTGTGAAACAAAACGTGTCAAATTATGTTTTTGAAAGTGATTAAAGGATACATGGCATTACAGTCTAAGATGTTAAGTCCAGTTTTGTCCTACAAGGAATTGGCTCACGTGTAAGTACAATCAAACATCAAATACACATTAGTAGAATAGTATTTCAGATTTACTGATAAAATAACTGACAGCATTTCAAAGGAGTCATAACTTAAAAAACAGAACATACTGTTACAATGTAACTATACATTTATTTAAAATAGAAAAAGAATCTGCAGTCAATCACAATATTGCATCTCTTCATCTCTTCACAATATGTGCACCTCTCACATTTTGTGTGTTGTTGCCTGACTTTTCACAGAGCCCATCACTGCCTTTTACTAACAGATGTAATTTCTGAGAAGCACCTCCATTCATAAACACATTAATTAGAGGAGGAGACCATAAAGGGTAGAAGGAGGGAATGATGTGATGGAGGAGACGAATGATGCTCCTGTAAAAAAGGGGGGGGTTCACATTTTATCAAGCTGTTTCAAATGTCTGCAAAGGGAGATACTGCTCTATAGATTTTATAAATATGGATCAGCAGTATCCTCCCTATAAATATGGACCTGTGTATTGAGGGCTGTTGACTTTTTTTTTTTTTTTTGCTGTTTTACATGGTTTAGATGAACGGGAGTACATGGACCACACAGGAGAAAAAGTGAAGGTATGTCAAACATCATTCTTCCTTTTTTGTTTTTGCTTAAAGCTTCAAATATAAATTATACCTTTATATAAATACATCTTACAAATATATATTTAGAATTAAATTAAAATCAATTATGTATTAAAATATTTCTAGACCTGATAGTGAGGTAAAAGCAGCCAACTAGTCAACATACATGAAAGATGTCAATATTTATAAAAAGTTTTATGTTTTAATCCCAGCAAATGTGCCAGTGTTGTCAAAGCAAATTGAATATTCACATCATTCAATCCTGTTTAAAGTGTGTCCTTGAATATGCACCAATGCACGTAACATGAATGAGTAATTCTGAAAATCTATAAGATTTAATCTAAAAACGAATCAATAGCAATGTTGTGAAGACATTCGATTGTTAAAGGCCCATAAAGACAACATACTGATCAGAACAGACATTTAAGATCCTGAACCGTTGGCTCCTGCACCAGTAGAGGGAGATCAGGGCGGTGTGGGTTAACAGCATCATAGCCATATAATCACCAACCCCCCTTCATATCGTCAGAGACGCAGTGTAGTCAGACAGCCATTGCAGCAGCATCAAGAGAGTGTTAGATATGTCGCAAATAAACATCGGAGAGAGGGCAGAGAATCTGCAGGCGAAGATAAGCGTGCCATGCGTTCATCCAAAGACGATTTATGGTGAAACGGGGGTTTGAATAGGCGCTGGTGGGTTGATGACCGGCCGTAAAACACAGGCAGGAGAGATGAGGAAGGATGAAACAAAGGGAGGAGTAAAAGAGAGAAAGTGAAATGGTGGTAGATAAAGCGCAAGACGGGGCCATGAGCTCTGCACCGCCTTACGACTCGCTACCAGCCCGGCCAAGCCCCTGCCGTGCAAAAGAGTGGGAAAGAGAGCTGCACGGTGCTCAAAGACTGTCGTCCCCACTTCGACCAGCTCTACCTTCCAGTTCCAGACGGCCTTCAGCGCTCCCTGGATATCTGCTCTCACCCTCCCGAGAGTACACTGACCAACAGCAACGTCTTTCATTATCGTTGTGCTCGGAGGCCTCACTGGCGCCCCCTGTGCCTGCAGTGGGTGCTTCCCCACCGTGCTGCCGGGCGGTGGGAGTCATGCCCTTGCTGCGCCTTACGCTCCTGATTTTCAGCTTTCTTTTTTGGGCCGCAGGCCTTGCGATCTTCACCCTAGGCATTTGGGCACAGGCTTCGCTCTCCGACTACATGCTACTCTCGGCGAACCGCTACCCAAATGCACCCATCATCTTGTTAGGCACGGGTGCTGCTGTGACCGCTTGGGGCTTTTTGGGATGCTTGGGAGTAGCTGCCAACCTTCCTTACCTTCTGCGGGCATACGGCTTCTTCCAGTTAGCTACACTCGTGGGTGGACTAGCGGCTGGTCTCTCGGGGCTCTTCTACAGGGAGGATATTGCCGAAGGTTTCCGTAGCGGGCTTAAGAAAGCTGTGTTGGACTATGGAGAAGACGAGGGCCGCGCAGATGCGTTGGACAGCCTGCAGAGGGCGCTTGAGTGTTGTGGTGTTGAGGGTTGGCGTGATTGGCTCATGTCTGATTGGGCTGTTCAAGATGCTATTTACTTAACGGGAAGTTTGGGGAATGATTCCTCTGCTGTGTCGTTACCAGACAGTTGCTGTATAAAACGCAAAGGCTGTCGCAATAGACCGTTGCCCGAGAGTGGATTCGGGGACATTGAGATCGCAGGGATTCACGCTCACGGTTGTTTCCGCAAAGTCTTCAGCTTGGTAAATGACAACGTCTTTCATATTGCAGCAACAGTCCTAGGCCTTGCTTTCACCCAGGTGGCTGGTATAGCCCTCGCATGTCTGCTTGCCAGTCGTCTTTCACCCAGACTTCGTAGACAAGCACGTTGAAATAAAAAAACATCATGAATTTGCTTTTCTCTAGGGTTTCGTATAGTTGCGCTAGCGTCTTGAGTTCAGATCAGTTTTTATGGGCAAGGCCAGTCAACATTTTTTGGGACAAAAGCAACAAATAAATACTTAATTGAATGTTTAGTTAGAGTAAAATTTGTGCATTATCTTATGTATAATTAACTTTATGATTGTTGCATGACTCTGAATAACTTTTTTGTCCAGTAGTCCATTCAGCTGAATTCTGTTACTGACTGAAATAATATGTATGAAAAGTTAGAAACTGTCTATATACTGTACCTTGTCTCATATGTATTCTGGTCCATTAGAGATGTTACACTGAGTGCATGGTGTTTATTTCAGCATAAGGCTTCTAAACTCATTTGCTCTTGAATGCTTCACCAGCAGGTAACTGTAATTTACATTGATTATACGAATATTGTCAGTTAAAATATACAAAAATATGTCTTGTTCTTTAGAAATAAATGTAAAATATTAGCAATGTTAAATTTATTTCTAATACAGAGTGCATGACCAAATGCACAATGTTGTTGCATTAAACCTTGCTGTTTTAATAACAATAATGTGATTATTCATAATTGTGAATTGCCACTTGCAGCCCATTTCAGTTAATATGCTGAAACAGAATATTAAACAAGAAGAATGCAACTTGGTTTTTATATATTGGGATTACTTGATAAATGGAGCCATTAAAAAAGTGAAAACATGAGAAAATAAACATTACATTTCAACTCAAATAAAATGTGTTGAACAATTGCATACTAGCAACTATTAACTTTGTAGACACAATCCACTTTTGAAACCACTATTCACATTTTATAGTGCTTTTTTTTTTTAAATGGATAGGTACTTGATTTATGTTTTGGCTCCCAAAAGGCAGCTGACCAAACCTCAATCTGAGATTTCAAACAAGCTTATTTATGATAGTCTGTATTTCTTTATCACAACCCCTGCTGCAATTACAAGCAAGTGATGAATCATTGGGATCAGTGGGGACAGGCAGTGCTGCCTGCCTCTTTAATGGCCTGCCAGGTAGTGGATTGAAATTTATCTCAATTTCAACCTGCAAACAACTATATGATTAGACTCTTCAGACAGCTCTTGCTGTAAAATTTATTGCAGTTGTGAAACTGCAGACAGTGCATAGTTTTAGATAGATAGATAGATAGATAAAGAGATGGAGAGAGAGAGAGATTTCTTGTGGTATTCTTTGTGCTCAGTGTTAAGTCATTAATCCCTTGAAGGATTATGTTATTCTTGAGCAAAGCTGCAAACGCATCACAGTGCAAGTGCAACACAAACTCTCATTAACATCAGAATGGCCCAAAGTATCACACCACTGCAAAGACTTAAGTTCAACAACGTTGCATTAAAAAAGCTCCCGCTGGATTCGTCACTAGAATCGGGCTCACGGACTGTGACAGGAGCGTGTTTTTCTCGTGTCCAGCCACAGCCACTGCTTAAGCCCACAGTCGTCGCGCTATCCGAGCCGGCTCTTGCTTTACTGGGACTGACCGTTGACGATGTTTTACGCGATCCGCACGGGGCTGAATATCTGAGCGGCTCTCGCGTGATTCCGGGCTCCGAGCCCGCTGCTCACTGCTACTGCGGACACCAGTTTGGTAATTTCGCCGGGCAGCTGGGTGACGGTGCTGTGTGTTATTTGGGAGAGGTGGAGGCCGGTGCTAAGCAAAGTTCTGACCCCAGCAACACAAGTCCTTGTGGTCGGTGGGAAATTCAACTTAAAGGCGCTGGACTAACTCCTTATTCTCGGTACCCTTACTTTGGCTTCACTGCATTAAGTAATATAGCTTAGGCTACACTTTATTTCACAGTGTCTTTGTTACAGTGTAATTATACAATTTAATGACTGATTTATACAGTATAATTATGCATTTAAGAACTGAGTAATATTAATTAGCTACATGTAGGCCTACTTACTATATGGTTAGGGTTAGAATGAGGGTTCGGTTTAGGGTTAGTTGCATGTAATTATGCATATTTTTTGTTATTAGTAACTTGTAAAGTGTAACAAGAATGTCATACAATAAAATGTTATAAAACATGTTTTGGCATTTTGGGTTGTTAAAAATAACAAGAAATGTATTATGCATAAACATATTGCAAATATATGCCATTTTTATTTTTTAATTATCTATATATAATGTAATGTATTTTTCCAACATTAAACATTGTGCTATTGTTAAATGCATCTGACCCTATTACATATCTGATTTTCTGATAGTTTAAATCCTTTGCTCTTCTTGCAGTATTGAGGAAAAAGATGTTTTTGTTGATTTATGTGTGTAAGTGGATTTTACGATCTTAACAATGGCTAGATTGTGGTCTAACTCAAGTTGATCTCTCTTTCACTATGAATTATGAGCTTAAATCCATTCTTAACCCTTAACAATAGATGCATTCATCTGTCTATGAGTTATGTCACTTTAAATCCTTAACCATTTAACTGTCACTCCCATTTTTGAACATAGACGTGAAAATGCACTATTCAAACTTAAAAAAAAAACAAAAAAAAAAAAACCAACAAAATGGGAAAAAATTCCACATGCTTTGCAATATCTGTGTACTGTAGGCAGTCAGATGGGCGTAAAGTGCTCCGTTCCAGCATTCGAGAGTTCCTGTCCAGCGAGGCCATGTTTGCACTGGGAATTCCTACAACACGAGCAGGATCGCTGGTGACCTCTGATCTTTATGTCCAGAGGGATGCGTTCTACAGTGGCAATCCCAGACCAGAGAGGTGCTCAGTGGTTCTCAGAATAGCACCCACCTTTATCAGGTTGAGCACTTCTATTTATATCTACCCTCAGACACACATAGAAATGCATTTCTCACATTACTTGTCCATAATGGCAAGTTGTACAAGTCAAAGAAAGTTTAAAATCCCAAAGTTAGCAAAACAAAGAAACTATTTATTGAATAGTCATAATACTGGGTTTTAGTGTCAGCAAACTCTGTAGAGAAGGTGTTTAAGAGTACTGCAGATACACACTGAGATGTTATAAATCTCTCATGAGGCCTTTTTTTAGATGTTAGTCATGTCCAAGCCTGTCCAAGTATTTTAGAGTATAGAGTAAAGTCTTAAAGCCTAAATACCGCCATCTACCCGTCGAATATATCCCTAATAACAATGTAGGGCTGTATATTGTACTGAATGTTTGCACTGTACCTTGACTCGTAACTCTCTCTATATTTCTCACCAGATTTGGCTCATTTGAGATATTCCACCCTGTGGATGACTTCACAGGTAGACATGGCCCTAGTATTGGGCGGCCTGACATCCGTGCACAACTTCTGGATTATGTCATTGAAACATTCTACCCTGAAATACAAAGAAGACATTCAGACCGCCAAGAGAGGAATGCTTCCTTCTTCAGAGAGGTTTTAACAACAATACATATTGTAAAGACAAGCTTCACTACTACCTTAAAACAAGAATTTGTATTTACACTCTTACAAATAAACGTCCCCTGAACTGTTTTTAAAAACGACCTTTATTAGTGTAAAGAACATTTTATTGATCAGAAACGTTTTCCACTATAAAGAAACTTTAGTGCATTGAAAAGATTCCATGGTTGTTAAAGGTCCTTCATGAAAATATAAAAGCCAATAATGAACCCTAATGATTAAGATTGCATTAATATTAATATATTCCCTGCAAGGTGACCGTGAGGACTGCCAAACTGGTTGCCCTGTGGCAAAGTGTGGGATTTTGCCATGGAGTTCTCAACACAGACAACATGAGCATCTTGGGACTCACTATAGACTACGGCCCATTTGGCTTTATGGACAGGTTTGTTTAGCTCTACAGAAACTGTGCAAATAAAATGCAGTAAATGTAACCGAATTGCATCTTGAAGGAAGTTGTGCTTTTACTAACTGCTTGCATATTAGTGTATTCACAAACCTACATTGTTGTCAATTGCAGGTTTGACCCTGAGTTTGTATGCAATGCTTCTGATAAGAAAGGCCGTTATTCTTATGAAGCTCAGCCGTATGTCTGCCACTGGAACTTGGCACGTTTGGCAGAAGCTCTTGGCGCAGAGCTCCAGTCAGCCAAAGCAGGGGCCATATTAGATGAGTTCATGACCATTTATCAGGACTTCTACCTGGGCAACATGAGAATGAAACTGGGTCTTCTGAGAAAACAAGAACCAGAGGATCTGGAACTGGTGGCTGATTTATTGAAGACCATGCACATCACAGGTACAGTAAAAGCGAGGAAATATTTCCACCTTTCGATTGGTTAAAAATGGAAAGTTGGAAGAAAGTTGATTCACAATTCCCCAAAATAGATTACTTGCCTAATATTTTCACTCTCTACTGTTCCATTACCAGGTGCAGACTTCACAAACACATTTCGTCAGCTAAGTGCCGTGTCCTGCCCTGTAGGTGAACAGAAAGACAGAGACAGCACAGACTCAGTAGTGGAACTGATTGTGGGACAGTGTGCCTCGCTGGAGGAACTAAAGGTGGCCAACCATCCTACAATGCAGCCCGGGTGAGGGGATCTGCACCCTCTCAGGGTCTAATCTTTATACTAATAAACAATTTAATATTTTTTGCAATTTATGCATAGACTGTGCTTTGTTAGAAACTATTGTTTTGAACAAAAGTAACAAAAATTTGGTTTCCCTGTACTCTCCATTCTTCTTTTAATGTGATGCTGTCAGCACACTGCAAGAAAGGCAAGGCAAGAGAATTGGTATGTTGTCTGAATGAATTTGCACTGGTTTGTCTCTAGTGACACTTAAAGCAGACCTGAAAAACATTATGAGCTCTAAACAGGTAATACCAGTCTTAGGATGTAAAAATATATATGCACAATTATTTGTCATAGATATTTGTGTAATTTGTTCAATTTATTTATTTATTTGTAGGTATTTTCTCAAATCCTTTGCATGCCCTAGTATTCCTTATTAGGATATTTTTTAGGATTGAGACCAGTGCAATTTACTATTATTGAAATATTTTAACAGTTTTTATTAACACTTTAAGACAGTTTTTATTTTTTATATTTTTGGATTTCATTTAAATTTTCATTTAAATGTTTTTACAATAGTTGCATTTTAACTAGTTAAAAATAAATGTATTTTATTTATTTTTTCAGTTAATGTTTATTTCTTTTTAAGTAAATCATTTTTTTAATATAATTGTAGTTTTAGTTACTACACTTACTTTAGTTAATTTTTTTATGCTCAAAAGTAAAAAGGAGGATATACCTAAACTATGTTTTCCTCATTTTCATTTGTTGTCCATTTCTAGTGAGTTAGAGATGATTCTTTCCATGGCCGAGACAAATCCAGGTATGTTCAACATGGTAGCCAATCAGCCAGAGGTCACCAAGCAACTGGATAAGATTGGCAGGTTAAAGGAGCTTCTCATGATCAATGAGGCGGAGCTAAAAATCAAGCAGAAAGATCATTGGCAGAGATGGGTTAAACAATACAAGTATAAATAAATATTAATATACCAGTTTTCATAATTTTAATCATAATAATTTTTTAAATAGATTTAAAATCTATTTAAATGACTATGAATTGAAAGTCTAAGTCTTCTGATATTTCTGGTCATCACATTAGGAGACGTCTGGCCCGTGAATGCGACAAAGGGAGTGACCCTGCTGCAGTAGAGAAAGAACGGGTTAGATCTATGAACTCCACTAATCCTGCTGTTGTGCTGCGGAATTACATTGCCCAGAATGCAATTGAAGCAGCTGAAAGGGGTGATTTTTCAGAGGTCAGAGGTCATTGAAATGGAGTGATTAAAACAATGACATTTTGTGGTGTACTAATTCAAAAAAACCTTTTAGGTTCAACAGCTGCTTAAGGTTTTGGAGAACCCTTATTCAGTCAGCCCGGATCTGGAGCGTCCAGTATGGGCAGCAGAATGTGGGTCAGACCAAGCTGATGGCAACAGCATTAAGGGACAGGAAGCTAAGGAGAACACAAAAGGAAAAGCAGCAGCTGATACTCACCAGATTCCATACAACAGTAAACCTCCTGCATGGGCCAGAACGATCTGTGTCACATGATCATCCTAAAGCCTCCCAGACATCATCACCCAATCCAATACAGAAAGAAAGCAAGAGGAAATGTCAAACATTCTCTCTTGTATTTCGCTGTCTTGAAAAGGTATGTCAGTGTTAAGGGAGGCTGAGCAACACAGTGCTCCTGGTTATCAGAGAATGCAGAAATGGCCAGATGTCAGTAGGTTCAATAAATAAGGCATACTTTTTCTTAAATTAAAAATAATTTTCATTACTATGACATTAAGAAACATTGAGAAATATTTTTTTTTATTTCTGCAATTATCTGATTAATGAAGACTCAGATGTTCAGCTTAGCAGGCCTGTCTGAGTTTGAAAAACAAGGAGTGTCCTATGCGCACATACAAACACACACAAGTATGCATGTATCACTTTTAATAGATTGTTCACCAAATTTACTAGCATGCTTTTTTGTTAAACACAAAGTAGAATTTTAACCGAATGTCCAAGCTGTTATTTTGCAAATGGTTGCCTTGACTATTAGACTATAAAAGGTCTTCTGAAGTCTGCCATGCAATACATTTTGTATTTTTTAATTTTTAATTAAAAACTGATATATAAAAGCAAACAGATTTAGCCACAAATTAGTCAGTTCAGTTGATTCTGTTTAAACTTTTTTCTTATTTTCAATATTTTCTATAATAAATATTCTATTAATATCATGTTTTTTGCCTTTTGTTATTCACTATTTTATTTTAGGCCATTATTCACAAGTAGTTGGACTCAGTATAAACGAACCACATTACAGAATGAGTTCTAAATGTTATTATGATGATTTTAAGCATTAACTCCATCTGAAAACTGTGATTCTAGTAACAGTATACAACAGTCTAGCCATATAAAGAGTTCTATATGTGAAGAATTTATTTGCAAAAACGGATAACTCAACAGATAACAGATAAGTTTTTTAATTTTTTGTCAAAAATCATGTATTTTTATAGTGTTGTCATGTTTTATTGTGTTTTATTGTGTTATTTAACTATATTTTATATAGTACTTATATAGTTTGATTTAACAAGCTGAAAGTGACTATATGTACATTTGTAGCTTAAAATTGAAAGGTTGACACCATCCAAATTATTTTGCATTATTCATTCAGCAGAGCAAATCATTCTAAAACCCTTAAATGTTATTTGAATAATATTCAAAGCAGCCATGTGTGAGCCATGGATTTCACACTGGATAAGCCTTAATAATATTTAAGGCAAATACACAGTTTGAATAGATTTGAAACTTGTCAAAAATCCATTCATCTTAAACTGTGCTTATTTCACAGCGGTCAATATAGCAGTCTTATGTTACTTTTAATAAGTAAAACATTACAATAAAACAATGTGTTTTAGGAAAAATGGCTACATCTCAGAATTAATAAGTGTTAGGTGCTTAACACATGCTTTAAGTATGTGAAGTCTGCATCTTTATGGGACAAAAGCAGAATTAATTTACATTTTATTAGGGTCGTTGTAGAATATGACACTACAGGCAGATTATACATTAATCTCTCCATAAACAAAACAGTCACCACAATAATAGCTGAAGTAGCTGAAGTCGCTGCTGACAAAACTCCTTTGTATGTATTATAAGAAATGTACAGTTTTAAGAAATCGTTATTAGTTAAATGAAAATCTGGTTATTAAATCAGAGTTTAATGAGCCTAAATACTATAACAAATGAAAAACATCCTGGCCTTACTATATAGCAGGGATGCCCAACCCTGTTCCTGGAGATCGACTTTCCTTCAGAGTTTAGTTCCAACCCTAATCAAACACACTAATTAGCTGGTTCAGGTGTATTTGGTCAAGGTTGAAGCTGAACTCTGCAGGAAAGTCGATCTCCAGGACCAGGGTTGAGCACCCCTGCTATACAGATTCTCTGTAAAAGAACAGATGAAAATACTTATTTTGCATAAAGGAAATTTAAGACCTGGGATCATGAGGGATTAGTGGTCAAATTAAAGACAGAATGCAAAGTTACTTACTTAGTCAAGCAAATCTAAGAGATTTAAGATGCAATTTGAATAGTACTCAAAGCAGCATGATTCATGTGATACATGCTTCATTTGAGCTTGGCCAGTTTCAAAAATTATACAATGACTATATGTTATGTTTCAAAGAAATGTATGTGCTTGTATGTGAGACATTTTATTGCACCTTCTAGGACTTAAAGCAAATAGATGTTTTAAAGTCAGTCAGTGGGAGGAACCAAAGCCAAACGGATTTAACTAACCTCTATCTCAATCTCAATTGTATGTCCTAACATGGAGTAGGAGGGAAAACTCAACATTTAAATATGCCTGATTATAATCGTGCTTTAACAAGAGTGGACCTGCAAAGCAGAGTGGACAGAAAAGCAAAAGCAGGAGTGAACATTGCAGGTGAGTAACAAAATTTTACTTCAAAAATACAGTTTCAGTGATTATTCATATAACCATTTGATAATATAGCAGCCATTGCTGTGCTTCCTGCTAGTGTTGTACTTGTTCTGTAGACGCTTCTATATTATGTAAAGGTATGTCATCTTCAATATTAATGTCTGATTTATGTTATTTTGTGTCATATAGATTTCTAGAAGTGGAAATTGTTTGTAATTTCCCAGACAAAACCATATATTTAGTAACGAGCAACAATGCTGTGTTCCATGTGTCTCATTCTATTTTTGAGTAAGTAACAACACTAACACAAACACAAACAAGCACATTTATTGCAGATGATGCTAGTGTTGTTAACTCTTTGTGTTTTCTCCAACATTAAGTTTTAGGCAATCCCATTTCAAGTGCGTCCGAATCAGTCAAACTGGCATTTGGCAACAGCTCTTGTTCTGGACGAGTGGAGGTTTTCTATAACTTTCAGTGGGGAACTGTGTGTGATAATGGCTGGGATCTTTCAGATGCTGCAGTGGTGTGTAGAGAGATGGGCTGTGGAGATGCTATTGAGGCAAAGAGTGGTGCTTATTTTAGACAAGGTCAGGGACAAGTATCAATGAGTGATATTGCGTGTGTTGGAACAGAGAATACATTGACCACTTGTAGCTCTAAGAAACCTGGAGAGTTTAGCTGTGACCATTCAAAGGATGCTGGAGTCATCTGTCAATGTAAGTTGCTGGTATGTCACTTGAAAGAACAGCTGCTATGTTTCTGTGTGCAACTAATAATTATTTCTGACTCTGATTTCTGTGTCGACATTAGCCCTTGTCAGGTTGGCGAATGGCAGTCACTCCTGTTCTGGACGAGTGGAGGTTTTCAATAACGGTCGGTGGGGAACGGTGTGTGATAATGGCTGGGATTATTCAGATGCTGCAGTGATATGTAAAGAAATGGGCTGTGGGGATGTTTTCGAGCAAAGAATCGGTGGTTATTTTGGCCAGGGATCAGGACCGGTATGGCTGAGTGATGTACAATGTTATAGCTCCGAAACGACACTGAGACAATGTAATTTACAGGGATGGGGACAAAACTCATGTGGACATGAGAGGGATGCTGCAGTTGCCTGTCAATGTGAGTATAAGATCTTTTACACAAAATGTAAAGGGCGATGTGCAGCATTTGTGGGAGCTGATCTTCCTTAGTTTTCAGGACACTAAGCAAGCAAGCTTTTATTTTTGTTAAAGCACTTACATGAATTATTCAGTAAATAAATAAATAAACAAACATAATTCCAGTGGATTCGTTTACATCATGCCACAAAATCTGTGCATAGAAATATGGTTGTGAATAATCCATAATATTTTTGACTCACAAGTGTTATTTTATTTATAACTGAGAAAGTGCGTCTGATATAATCCACTGACAAAAGCTCTCATTATATTATTATTCAGCCAGGGTTAAGCTAGAAAATGGCTTCAGTGCTTGTTCTGGAAGAGTGGAAATTTCCTTTAATCGCTGGGGAAACTTTGAGTGGGGAACAGTATCTGATAATAACTGGGATTTATCAGATGCTGCAGTCGTGTGTAGAGAGATGGGATGTGGGAATGCTATAGCGGCAAAGAGTGCTGCTTTTTTCGGATACGGATGGGGACCAGTATGGTTGAGTGATTTGAACTGCATTGGAAATGAGCTCACACTCTCTGCCTGTGAGTCCCAAAAAATAGAAGATTACAGTTTGCATGCCAGGGATGCTGGAGTCATCTGTCAATGTAAGTTGCTCCTTTGCTTTGCATGTGAGAATATTGAAAAGAAAATATTGTCAGTTAATAGGCACTGTAAAGCGAGTAATAAAACATTGTGTAGTTCACCAAAAAATTAAAAACTTTTGTTATCATTTAATCCCAGGTTGTTATATGTCCATTATTATGTTTATGTTGACATTGCATTCAATTTGTGGGGGGAAAATAAAATAAAGATTCTGTTGTGTATTGAGGTAAACTGTCCTGATATGTTTTAACAGCATGTTTCTTTACCTTTAATTTATCTGACCATTAGCTCTTGTTAAGCTGGTGAGTGGCACTAGCTATTGTTCTGGACGAGTTGAAGTTTTCTTTGATGACCGGTGGGGAACAGTGTGTGATGATGGCTGGGATCTATCAGATGCTGCAGTGGTGTGTAAAGAAATGGGCTGTGGGGATGCTATAGAGGCAAAGAGTGGTGCATATTTTGGACAAGGATCAGGACCCGTATGGCTAAGTGATTTACAGTGTGCCAGTCAATCTACTCTGAGAAACTGTAATTCAAGGGGATGGGGTCAAAACAGCTGTGGACATGAGAAGGATGCTGGAGTCACCTGTAATCGTGAGTACAAAACTTTGCATACGTAATTAACGGTATAAACTTTATCATATTTGTCCACTGCTAATACTCTCATTTTTGTGGGCATTAGTTAACATCAGACTGGTGGATGGCATCTCCTCTTGTTCTGGACGAGTGGAGGTTTTTCGTTACAGTCAGTGGGGAACCGTGTCTGATGATGGCTGGGATCTATCGGATGCTGCAGTGGTGTGTAGACAGATGGGATGTGGAGATGCTAAAGATGCAAAAGTTGGTGCTTATTTTGGACAAGGTGCAGGACAAATATTTATGGGCGGTGTAAACTGTTTTGGAAATGAGACCATGCTCAGTGATTGTGAATCACGTACATTGGAAATGTATGACCATTCAAAGGATGCTGGAGTCATCTGTCAATGTAAGTTGCTTCATTGCGATGCATTTATGAATACTGAAAAGAAAATATTCTCAGTGAATAGTCACTGTAAAGTAAGTAACAAAACATCAAGTGCAGTTTACCTATAAAAATTAAAAACATTTGTCATCATTTAACCCTAGGCTGCTAAATGTCCATTATTATGATTATGATGACATTGCATTAAATTTGTGGGGAAAAAATAAAATAAAGATTCTGTTGTGTAAACTATCCTGATATGTTTTAACAGCTTGTTTCTTTAACTTTCATTTATCTGGCCTTAAGCTCGTGTTAAGCTGGTGAATGGCGTTAGCTCTTGTTCTGGACGAGTTGAAGTTTTCTTTGATGGCCGGTGGGGAACAGTGTGTGATGATGGCTGGGATCTAACAGATGCTGCAGTGGTGTGTAAAGAAATTGGCTGCGGGGATGCTGTGGAGGCAGAGACCGGTGCTTATTTTGGACAAGGATCAGGACCCGTATGGCTGAGTGATTTACAGTGTGCCAGTCAATCTACCCTAAGAGACTGTAATTCAAAGGGATGGGGTCAAAACAGCTGTGGACATGAGAAGGATGCTGGAGTCATCTGTCAATGTGAGTACAAAACCTTGTATAGGTAATTAACGGTATAAACTTTATCATATCTGTCCATGTCCACTGGTAACACTCTTGTTTTTGTGGGCATTAGTAAAAATCAAATTGGTGGATGGCATCTCCTCTTGTTCTGGACGAGTGGAGGTTTTTCGTTATAGTCAGTGGGGAACCGTGTCTGATGATGGCTGGGATCTGTCAGATGCTGCAGTGGTGTGTAGACAGAGGGGATGTGGAGATGCTAAAGAGGCAATAGGTGGTGCTTACTTTGGACAAGGTGCAGGACAAATATTTATCGGCAGTGTAAACTGTTTTGGAAATGAGGCCATGCTCAGTCATTGTGAATCACAAACATGGGAAATGTATGACCACTCAAAGGATGCTGGAGTCATCTGTGAACGTAAGTGAAGTCGACGGATTTTCTGTACTCTCTCTTTTATTTTTTTATGCGTGATTGAAGGAATGGTTAACCCAAAAATGAAAATGTGTTAAAATTTACCCTCAGTTCATCTGAGATGTAGATAAGATTTTTTCAATTCTTTGTTTCAGTTGTTAAATTTTTCATCAGAACAGATTTGGAAAAATTTAGCATTATATTACTTGCTCACCAAAGGATCATTTGCAGTGAATGGGTGCAATCAGAATGAGAGTCCAAACAGCTGATAAAAACATCACAATAATCCATAAGCAATTCACACCACTCCAGTCCATCAGTTAACATCTTGGGAAGCGAGAAGCTGCATGTTTGTAAGAAACAAATCTATTATTAAGGTGTTAAATTTTGGCTTCTAGCCAAAATGTCAGTCCGGAATTAATAATAACCTTAAAAAGTCCATCCTCTGTTTTCTCCTCACATCAAAATCCACCAACATGTTTGTTTAGAACTGTTTTCACTTGAGTAATGTCTTGATGGATCTGAACTCATTCTGGTGGCACCCTTTTTTACTGCAGAATGGGTCTTTTCTGCTGTGGGACTTTGACCTGAAAAACAAGGCAGTCATCAAAGAAAACATCCTTAACTTGTTTTTAAGTAGTTAATGTGTTTCTTTTACTTTCATTTATGTGGCTGTTAGCTTCTATCAGGCTCATTAATGGACACAACTCTTGCTCTGGAAGAGTGGAGATTCTTTATAATGGAATATGGGGAACAGTGTGTGATAATGGCTGGGATCTAACAGATGCTGCAGTGGTGTGTAGAGAGGTGGGCTGTGGGGATGTGATTGAGGCGAAAAGCGCTGCTCATTTCGGCCAGGGATCAGGGCCTGTATGGACAAGTGATTTACAATGTTCTGACACTAACTCAAGACTAAGATACTGTAAATCAAGTGGATGGGGAAGAGGCAGCTGTGGACATGAGAAAGATGCAGGAGTCATCTGTAAGGGTGAGTGCAAACCTTTTAACAGCATACAGTGTAGCCTATATAGGACTGAAATGATTGTATATGTGCTTTATGATCACGCTGTCATTGTATATAAACTTTCTTCCTTTGTGTGAGCAATAGAAAACGTTAGGCTGGTCAGCAGCCCCGACTCTTGTTCTGGACGAGTGGAGGTTCTTCGTGCTGGTCAGTGGGGAACAGTGTGTGATAATGGCTGGGATGCATCAGATGCTGCAGTGGTGTGTAGACAACTGGGCTGTGGGACAGTTTTGGAAGTAAAGAATGCTGCCTATTTTGGACAGGGTTCAGGAACAGTTTGGATGAATAATGTAAACTGTTTTGGAAATGAGCCTTCATTGATGAACTGTTCATATAATGCAACTCCGAACCGATGTGGCCATGATAAAGATGCTGGAGTCATTTGTGGATGTAAGTGCCAATGTTTTCATTTTAGTGAGTGAGGTAAGACAGCAATGTGTTTTCTTCATGGAGACATTGATAATTTTTGATTTGATTTTGGTACTAAAAAAATATCCCAAAATGAAATTTAATCCTCAAATATGCTGGTATAACAGACTTTCTTAACAAGTAGGCTTTACAGAACAATAGATGCTACATCTATTTTAAAAAAAAGTTTTTTTTATACCTGTGCATTTGAGCAAGAACTCTAATTTTTCACACTTTCTCACATTCATTCAGCTGTTAAAGTCTTCTTGAGGGTTGAAGTGAAGTCTAACCTTGGAGTCGACCCAAATGCAGCTGGAATCCTGAATAAGCTTTCAGAGGAGGTGAGAGCAGTGGAAAGAGTGACATTGAGCTGTATCTTTTACTACTTTTTGCTGTCATCTACTGGCTGTTGGTGTTACTATTTGTTCTCTGTATTTACATTCATTTGAATCACATAGATTGGGAAGAAGCTACAAATAAATGGGACTTTCTCACTGAAAACTCAGACCGATGGAAAAATCTTCCATTAGGGAATGGGAGCTGTGCCCTGAGAAATTGGTAAGACTTTAACATTAGCTTTAGAACTCAAGTTTAAATCTTTAATTTAATATTTTCCACAATAACAGTGCACAATGGTGTTGGTTCCTCAGGTCATTTCTGGAATACGGAGTAGAAAACAAGCAAGCGCTATCTAATAGGACATTGGATGCTACATCCTTCTTTTAGTCTGACCTTTTATAAATGAAATAAATAATTATCTTACATACTTTTACACATGACAATGCTTTATATAATATTCTTGTAATTTTTTCCCCTAATGACAATGTAAACCAATAATATTTGTGTTTAGATATTGACAGTGTTTGATACTGATAAAGGATCACAAAGTGTCACATCCTAACTTGCTAAATTGAAATATATGTATTGTAATCTTGATATAGCCAATATTGTACATATAATATAAATATAAATCTGTCTGGAGCTAAATGAATGAAAATAAAATATAGTAAAATATAGTTGCATAATAATTCTTAAATAAAGTGTGATTAAAGAATAATATTTCTGGATGTTGTAATCTGGATGTAGTCTTTCTGGTCACAATTTCTGTATTTTTGTCTCGTTTTACAGAAAGATATACTCAAGTATTCATGTTGTGACTACTGTTACCTTGTTAATGTAGATATGGTACTATTTTACCATATTTAGGTCATTCAGTTGCATTTTGAAACAAAAATGAATCTTTCCACCCATGAAATAAAAGCATATGGGCTTGTCATTGGTGAACCGGTTTCTTATTTGTCAAAAAGGAGGAGCCAACATATTTTCAGGATACTTAAAGTTTTGAAAAATATTTGCAATGGGTAATGAACTGAGACAGACACGTGCATGTATTTATCAGGAAGAGCAACCTATCCCAATTCAAAAACAGGGTGAAGGCCCAACCATAATATGAAGCTGAAGTTTAATTTAAGAAATGGAATGGTTTTAGCATGGAATAAAGCAAACAAGTCGTCTTATGGTCCTTTTTTTTTTGGTCCTAAAGGATTATTTCTGGAAGATACATATTCAAAAGGTTCACAGTTTGCATACTGTTAATGGGGCCTTTCAGAGTAATTGGGGAGGAAAAACTCATTTGAAAAACCAAACAGCCTTCTGTTCGGTTCCATCGTTACTTGTTTGCAAGAGCAAATGTTTGAGCAGGATTAAACTTTTTGGGAACACTAAACAATTATGTTCCAAACAATGACAATGACCTTAATTGGTGCCCTTTAAAACCCAGTATTAAGAAAGACAAAAACAAGTTGAGAATGATACAGTCTGAGATAGAGAACTATAACTATTGTGATCAATACCTTATTGTTTCTTTTATGTCTAACCTGTTTGCATAGGTCATTGCTTTCTTCTAAAGTGTAATTTGTTGACTTTAACACCTGTTGCATATGTGCTCTCTTATGCAAATCTATGAAAAACAATACCCAGAAAAGGTGTGATTATTTGTTGGGGTCATCTGAAGGGAAGAGACAGGTGTGCATGAGGTTGCACCTCTAGATAAATGCACGCTAAATCTCCAACATACAAACTGATATTTCAGATGCAGAAGGAAGACATGGCAGCATACATGGGACACTTCAAAAGGTTAAACTCTCAGTCATATTTTGATCTTTCTGTCTTTACTATTTCTATTTGTCTGCTAAATTAATACATGTAAATGTTTATTCATTTGTTCTATCTCAAAGTATGATAGCTTCTAAGATATGATTCATTGTGAAGTATCTAAATCAAATTTTCATGTAGACAATAGAATTAGAAAATGGTATTGATTTGTAATATCCTTGCAGTATTTTAAGCATATAGTAGTAATTGTAGTACTTTTATTTATATAATTCTATACATTTATATATGTATGGCTTTATAAGGAAGTCTAAAATAAGAAACTTTGGTAACACCTTATTTAAAGCCTTTATGTAATATAAGACCTTTATAAACCTGTATAAAGGTATTTATAATGTATATTATACTGCCTTATAGCTTTCCAAAAAATAATAAAACATATTATAATATTTGCAGGTTCTTTGCTTCTTCTGAAATTGTTTGGTTGTTATCTATTTACAAAAAAAAGAAACATATACTTTATAAACATGCAATATGTGTAACATACAATAAGTATTATAATGTATTATTAACACAGTATTACATGACATATTTATGCATTAAAAATATTTCATAATGCATTGCCCTGTATATATAAGGGTAATGTTAAAAATAACATTATTCACTGAAATCAGCTATTGTTCTTAATTACTCTGACATATCTTTTAACGTTATCGTCTTTCTTAGTTTCTTTACAGCACTGCTGTGTACCATATGGCTCTTTGTCCTTCAAAGTAAGGGCTCAAACACGGCTTATTTTCACTACATACTGCATAATATAATTGTGATTCTCATTTTTTTTCTCTCATGACAAGCAGTTCTGGGAAGTTCCACGTCAGGCGAGGCTACTTCAGTCAGACTAGTTGGTGGCAGCAGCACTTGTTCAGGAAGAGTGCAGGTTCTCCATGATGAAATATGGGGAACAGTGTGTTACGAAGGCTGGGATTTGTTAGACGCAAATGTGTGTAGTGAATTGGGCTGTGGGGAAGCGAAAGAGGTAAAGTCAGCTGACTATTTTGGGATAAGCTCAGGACAAATATGGTTGACTAAGGTTAACTGTCTTGGGAATGAGTCCTCACTGACACAATGTCCAGTGGGTGGAGTGGGGCCAAAATGGGGACAAAATATGTGCCTACATGACATGTATGCTGGAGTCATCTGTCAGTGTGAGTACAAAACCTTATGTCTAACTACACATCAAAGTTGTCATGCACTTGTTTCTTATTCATGTGTCTTATCAGCCAGAATCAGGCTGGTGAGTGGCATCAACTCTTGTTCTGGACGAGTGGAGGTTCTTTATAATGGAACGTGGGGAACGGTGTGTGATGATGACTGGGGTCTATCAGAGGCTGCAGTGGTGTGTAGAGAGATTGGCTGTGGGGATGTTATTGAGGCAAAGGATGTTGGTTATTTTGGAGAAGGTTCGGGACAAATATGGATGGATGATGTAAACTGCACTGGAAATGAGTCTGCATTGAGCAAATGTAAATATCTTGAATGGGGAGAGAATGACTGCGATCATTCAGAGGATGCTGGAGTAATCTGTCAGTGTAAGTGAACTACTGCAAAAACTGCTTTTTATGCAAGGTTGTTTCTGCCATGAGCTGAAACTAATTGACTAGTCTGACAAGTCTGAATTTTTTTTCTTGTCATTCTGAGAAATAAGACTGTCTGAAACTCAGAAATCAGATTGCAAGATATAAACCTGCAATTCTGAAGAACGAAAGTCACAATTGTGAGATATAAATTTAGAATTATAAGAAAAGGGTTAGAACTGTCAGATAAAAACAAAATTCTGAGAAAACAGCAAAACTGAGAAACTGAGAATTGTGATATAAAAACAGAACTGCAAGATATCAACTAACAATTGTGAAGAAAAAAAGAATTGTGAGAAAATGTAGCAGTTATGTGAATTTTTTTTTTTTAACTGAGAATTCAGAGAAAAAAGCTACAGGTGCGAGGAAAAAGTAGCAATTACCTTTTTTATTTTTGTATTTAGTGGCAGAATACCGTGTAAAAGTGTCCGAATTGTGAGGAAAAAAAGTCAGAATTGTGTGAAAAAATAGGGATTACCTTTTTTGATTTTTGTCTTTCATGGAGGAAAAAATTGAATTACATTATGTTATTTAAACTGAGAATTCATCAATATGATTGTAATGGTTTGCCGTTTCTTTTGTTTTCTTCTGCATTGTCGTTAGCTGTCATAAGGCTGGTAGAAGGCTTTGACACTTGTTCTGGAAGAGTGGAGGTTCTCCATAATAAAATATGGGGAACCGTGTGTGATTATAACTGGAGTGGATCAGATGCCGCAGTGGTATGTAAAGAGGTGGGCTGTGGGAACTTTAAAGCATTTACATATGGTGCTTATTTTGGAGCCACATCAGGACAAATATGGATGGACAATGTAAACTGCAATGGAGAAGAGGCAGCTCTGAGTACCTGTGAATTTCAGGGATGGGGAACATATTACTGTCTTTTTGCGGAGCACGCTGGAGTCATTTGTGGACGTGAGTTGCAAACTGTCAATTCAAGTTAAAGTTAAAACAAAATTGTGTCATTATTTGCTCATACATTTGAGAAGGTTCTTTTTTTCAATGAATGTACCATATATACTAAAGACACCTAATAGTAACAGTAATATTTGTCTTTAAGAGGTTATTGCACATTCTCAGGTGCAATAATATGTATGCAAAAGAAAGATCTGAAAAGCTGTTGTGAGTGCCAATCAAATGAAAAAAAGAAATAAAAAATATCATGCATTAATTGAAATAATGAGAAACGTAATGTGTATTTTAAATACATTTGTATCTTAAATAATTATGAACGGTGCAAATCTATATTGCATTATAATTTCTATATCATTAAATAAAAATGATCTGATTTTATAGTAAATAATTAATTAAATATTTATAGGCAAAATTGTGTTTGCATACAATAATGCCAAAGCATTGTATTAAAAAAAATACATATATTGTATATATACAAAATATGTAATTGTTTTTTATGTTTTTTGTTATTTTCATATGTGTGGACATTAGTCCCCGTCAGGCTGAAGCATGGTAATAGCATTTGTTCTGGACGAGTTGAGGTACTTCATGACGGTCTATGGGGAACTGTGTCTGATGATGGTTGGAATCTAACAGACGCTGCAGTGGTTTGCAGAGAACTGGGCTGTGGAGATGCTATACAGGCAAAAAGTGGTTCCTATTTTGGACAGGGATCTGGCCCAGTATGGATGGATTCTGTTGACTGTACAGGAAATGAGTCTTCACTGATACAATGTAAAACAGCCCACTGGCAGCACAATGACCTCGATCACCTGCACGATGCTGGTGTCATCTGCAGTGGTGAGTGCCAGTCAAATTTTAGTATTCAGATATTCATTTTTAAAGATATATTGCAATTGAAGTAAAGTGTTTTTGTGTTTTAAGTCATAAAATGTAATGCAAATCGATATTGTCAGTGAATAAAAATGATATTGATTGTTGTTTGTTGATTGCTCTTCCATTCTATAATTTGTGTATAATTGTTTTACACTTGAATTGTATGCTTGAGGAAATTAAATATATTTTATAAAATATTTAAAATATATATATATATATATATATATAACAAATAATTTGAATGATTTATTATACAGAAATGTTTAATTTTACATTACATAATTTTCCACACTGCTCTTTAGAGTTCTATTCCACATCCGGAGGGGCAGTCCAGGGCGCAGGCACAAGTGTTAAAGTCCTGTTGCGGATTGAGGTGAAGACCGACCCTATGTTTGACCCAAATGATGCCAGAACCATGAGTAAACTCTCAGAGGAGGTGAGAGCAGTTGCTAGAGTAACAGTGAGCTGCATTTTTCTGCAAACATCTTCTGGTTGTTGATGTTACTATTGATTCTCTGTATTTACATTCATTTGAATCTCATAGATGGAGAAGAAGCTGCAGATACGCAGACCTTTCTCACTGACTTGGAAAACTCAGAAAGATGGAAAAGTCTTCCAGGAAGTCTCCCAGAAAAAGAAGTCTGCAGGAAAATGTAACTGATGTGCTGGATAATGAAATAGTAATTGTAATTGTAATGTTTCATTTTAAATGTACAATATTTTAACTCTTCCACAGTAACATTTTGACAGTGGTGATATTTCCATGGGTTACTGGTAGAAAAAATAATAATATTTAAATCCCATATTAAGTCATTATACTTAATTATTAAATTACATTTAATTACTTTTTAACATTAATTTTGACAGTGTCGTTTAATGTGCCACAATAACAAATTCACCAAAGGTAAATGGCCATACTGAATGTGATTGAAAAACAACTTAACATTGTATAAGTAATTCTTAAGTCATTAAAATATCAAAGCATGTCAGCCTTATGTGGTGTATTTATTTATTTTTTACAATCATGTCTTGCTTATATACAGCTATAATAACGAATAGCTTTCCACCAATCTAAAGACACACCATATGTTGTGTTGAGACAAATTAGTTGTCATTTGTTTGTAACCAAAAGCCATCTTTTAGGCAAATTGCAAAAGGGAAAATTTACATGGTTTTGTCTGTAAAACCAATGTTCGGTAATGTTCTCTTCCCACACTTTGTAGGTGCACAATGCCCACATAAAAAGTATAATTACCTTTTTTTTTTTTTTTAAACCATTTTGAAGATTGACAGCCCCAGTTACTGTATGTATTTGTTGTGTTGCAATTTCTATATTTACTAATAACAATTAATAATCCTTTTTTAGATTATTCTAACATTATGTCTTGTTCTAGAAGACACAACTTTGAATCAGTCAATTATAAACTCATT
This sequence comes from Labeo rohita, assembly GCF_022985175.1. Classification (NCBI taxonomy): domain Eukaryota; kingdom Metazoa; phylum Chordata; class Actinopteri; order Cypriniformes; family Cyprinidae; genus Labeo; species Labeo rohita. The sequence continues at coordinate 42,798,263 of NC_066872.1, forward strand.
ACAAAGCTTCCATGTTTTTTTTTTAATTCAGCTAAGATATTATTTCTACTAAAAGATTGTTTTTGTTGTTTCATAGGATAATAGGTGATTTGATGTCACTGTAATATAAATATATAAACGGAAACACACAAACATATACACACAATATAACATAAATAACATTACAAAACATGCATATAACTGCCTGAATCTTTTATTTCGCCGTAACTTTTTAAACTTTCCATCCAATATACACATTTTTTCATGATTCATAAGCACATTTAACCACTATTTTACGAATGAGACACAATTAGTGCCTTTCCCCGTACAACTTCATGACAAACTAAGATCACTGGAGTCTCTAGCTCTGAATAAGTCAATAAAAGTGAGGTAGGCTTGATTAGATCTTCCAGGTGTAGCTAATCACTAACATGCGCTTATGTCAAATTGATACCGTGGATCTCTGGGCTAATACATGAGACTTGAAAACAGAAAAAATGGGGTCTATATTTTAAAATCAGTTTTATTTTGATAAACATGTCACAATATAACATCACGATTACGTTTTCACACATGTGAGATAACAATCACAGTAAAGCCATCACAGTAAACGTGAAACATGTCATACTTGTCATCAGTGAGTTCAGCCAATCATGAAACAGCTTGGGGGAGGGGGGGAGAACTTGCTGCACGTAACAACCGCCCTTAATTTTTAAATTTATTACTATTTGTAATGTCATAAACCAAAATCTAAACCAACAAAATATCATAACCTCTGTGGTGCAGTGGTCAATTATTTCCTTTTTAGTACAAAAAGTCTGAGTTCACATCCCTCAATTACTGAAGTACTTTTCATTATTTATTAAGCAATTCATATTCTTCAACCTGTGTTTTCTTAAGATAACACATCCAAAAGCACTCAGTGGTGCAAAAAGATATCTTAAACATGAAGTCCTGAATTCAAATCCCTTTATTCTTTAAGTTGTTGCTATAAGTAATGCCATAGACCAAACTCCAAACCCCATGACCTCACAAGCCCTGTAGCACAGTGGTTATTTCTTTGTGTTTTGGTACAAGAAAGTCTCGGTTCAAATCCCACAATTACCATCACTTCTTAATCAATTCATCTTCTTTAACTCATACTTTGTTACG